>NC_037681.1:4817164-4888458 GCF_003255815.1 Theropithecus gelada
TTTTTTTTTTTTTTTTTTTTTTTGAGACAGAGTCTCGCTCTGTCGCCAGGCTGGAGTGCAGTGGCGCGATCTTGGCTCACTGCAACCTCCACCTCCCATGTTCAAGCAATTCTTCTGCCTCAGCCTCCCGAGTAGCTGGGACTACAGGCGCCCACCACCACGCCTGGCTAATTTTTGTATTTTTAGTAGAGACAGGGTTTCACCATATTGGCCAGGCTGGTCACAAACTCCTGACCTCAGGTGATCCACCCACCTCAGCCTCCCAAAGTGCTGGTATTACAGGCGTGAGCAACAGCGCCCACCCCCCCCCTTTTTTTTTTTTCTTTTTTTTGAGACGGAGTCTTGCTGTGTCGCCCAGGCTGGAGTGCAATGGCACAATCTTGGCTCACTGCAACCACCGCCTTCTGGGTTCAAGAGATTCTCCTGCCTCAGCCTCCCAAGTAGCTGGGACTGTAACTGGGACTATAGGCATGTGCCACCACGCCCGGCTAATTTTTGTATTTTTAGTAGAGACAGGGTTTCACCATATTGGCCAGACTGGTCACAAACTCCTGACCTCAGGTGATCCACTCACCTCAGCCTCCCAAAGTGCTGGTATTATAGGCATGAGCCACAGTGCCCACCCTTTTTTTTTTTTTTTTTTTTTAAGATGGAGTCTTGCTGTGTCGCCCAGGCTGGAGTGCAATGGCACAATCTTGGCTCACTGCAACCTCCACCTTCTGGGTTCAAGAGATTCTCCTGCCTCAGCCTCCCAAGTAGCTGGGACTATAACTGGGACTATAGGCATGTGCCACCACGCCCGGCTAATTTTTTGGTATTTTTAGTAGAGACAGAGTTTCACGGTGTTAGCCAGGATGGTCTTGATCTCCTGACCTTGTGATCCACCTGCCTCGGCCTCCCAAAATGCTGGCAATGCAGGTATAAGCCACCATGCCCGGCCTAACCTGATGCTTTACTGTCCAGCTGTGCTTCCTGGATCTGGGCAATTATAGATAGTGATGATATTGATCATGAGTATGAAGTAACGACTCCCAAAGTGGTCCTGGCATGGCCCACTATGTGAGGGAGTGGAAGATGTTCTAGGTGGCACAAGTTGTGTGTGCGCACGCGCGCGCACATACACACACACACACACACACACACACACACACACACAAAGCTGCACTGCGTAGGAATAAACTCAGCCATATGGTGTGTATTAGACTGAGTGAGGACTGCAGGGACGAGCTATACCTATCTCATGGCCATGAAAAAACATCAAAAGTCCAGGATGGTGGTGAAGGGACACCCTAGATCTCTCTTGGCTCTTGCCTGCAGAATACCTGGCTTGGCCTGTCATCTCAGAATCTTTTGGTCACATTGTCCGGGTTATCACCACTGCCCTCAGTCTAACTACTACTCCCATTCTATTGAGAGACCTTAAATCGAGGACCTCTGACTTTAGAAGTGGAGAACCTCTGCCCAAGACATCAGAAAAAAATTCATTTTCTGGACACTTAGGTTTCTTTTCTACTTACCCCTATCCTATTATTGCTGGTATCTCTGATCCCCTTCCACTACCTAAAAACAACAAAACTGCCTTGTGTTGCTCAATCTGTCTTACTCCTCCTGACCCTGCTGACAAACCTTTAATAGCTCCTCCTGCTCAGGCTCGATGGCTCACGCCTGTAATTCTAGCACTTTGGGAGGCTGAGGCAGGTTGATCACTTGGGGTCAGGGGTTCGAGACCCGCCTGACCAACATGGTGAAACCCCGCCTCTATCAAAAATATGAAAAACTAATCAGATGTGGTGACAAGTGCCTGTAATCCCAGCTACTTGGGAGGCTGAGGCAGGATAATTGCTTGAACCCAGGAGGCGGAGGTTGCAGTGAGCCTAGATCGTGCCACCGCACTCCAGCCTGGGGGATAGAGCGAGACTCCATCTCAAAAAAAAAAACAAAACAAAAAACAAAAGAAAAGTTCCTCCTTTGAGTACTTTGGAAGTATTCTTCCAGGAACTAGTCCTTCTTGCAGTCTCTTTCTGATACTTAAATTTCCTTTATATTGTTAATCCCAGCCTCCAGTCTTGTGAGAATTGGACCTTGACCTCATGTCAGCACTGTGCTGCTGCTGTGGTCACCCAAACCTATTAGCAGAATCTAATTCACCCTGAGCAGGACATAGCATTGAGACTAGGTTGGGCTATGATAGCCGGAGACTTACACTCTTACAGTTTTGCCTCAAATGAATAGCATTTCTTACAGTGGATATCAGGCATATAATTGCCTACCACACACCCAGCTTGGGCTATCAAGTGTGAGTGGTAATGGATGAGCACATTGCCCTGGAGTTTCCGCCAGCCAGCCAAGTAGGACACCTGAATGAATGACATACCTAACTGGCTTGGCTCTGGATGGGAAGTCTGATTGCAGCCTATCTTTTTCCAAGCAGGCCTAATTGTCCTCCTGGGAGTCATCATCATGGTTACTCTCATTTCATGTTGCCTAAGAAAAAGCATTTGGTCCAACCCTCTACCAGGACATCTAAGGTAAGTGATGGAGAATTTCCAATCCAGGCATGGTGGCCCACACGTGTAATACCAGCACTTTGGGAGGCCCAAGTGGGCAAATCGCTTGAGCTCAGGAGTTTGAAACCAGCCTGAGCAACAAGGTGAAACTCCACCTCTACCAAAAATTCAAAAATTACTGGGTGCGGTGGTGCACACCTGTGGTCTCAGCTACTTGGGAGGCTGAGGAGGGAGGATCGCTTAAACCCGAGAGGCAGAGGTTGCAGTGAACCAAGATTGTGCCACTACATTCCAGCCTGGGCAACACAGTGAGACCTCATCTCAAAAAAAAAAGAAAAAAATAATAATAATAATTCCCAGGCTTGGCGCAGTGGCTCACGCCTGTAATTGCAGCACTTTGGGAGGCCGAGGCGGGTGGATCACTTGAGGTCAGGAGTTCAAGGCCAGCCTGGCCAACATGGTGAAACCCTGTCTCTACTAAAAATACAAAAAATAGCGAGGTGTGGTACCACATGCCTGTGGTCACAGCTACTCAGGAGGCTGAGGCATGAGAATTGCTGGAACCCGGAGGCAGAGGTTGCAGTGGGCCGAGATTGCGCCACTGCACTCCAGCCTTGGGCAACAGAGTGAGACACCATCTCAAAAAAAAAAAAAAAAAGAATATCCAGAATTATCAGCAGGGTATGTGGAAGGTCCAGGGCGGTGGTGTGGAGTGCCAACTCCACAGTGCCCTGGAGACCCTGCCTGTCTCCACTTAGGCCATGTAGACAAGGCTCAACCACAGTCTGAATCCCCTTGTGCAAGAGCACCCGAGGCTCTGGAAACATGGTGAGATTGTAACCGCCCAGTGGGTTCACTTTGCCTGCTGCCTAGACAGATCCCATTTTTCAAGATGGGGGAATTACATGGAGAAAGAGTAATTCATGCAGAGCCGGCTGAGCAGGAGACCAGAGTTTTATTATTACTCAAATCAGTCTCCCTGAAAACTCAGGGATCAGGAGAGAGATTCAAGATGACCATAGGAACAGCACCGGTCTGCAGCTCCCAGCGAGATCAGTGCAGAAGGTGGGTGATTTCTGCATTTCCAACTGAGGTACCCGGTTCATCTCACTGGGACTGGTTGCACAGTGGGTGCAGCCCACAGAGGGTGAGCTGGAGCAGGGTGGGGCGTCACCTCACCTGGGAAGCGCAAGGGGTCGGGGAATTTTCCCCAGACCCAAGGGAAGCCATGAGGGTCTGAGCCTGAAGAACTTCAGCACAGATACCGCGCTTGTCCCCCCGTCTTCGCAACCTGCAAACCAGGAGATTCCCTCTGGTGCCTACCCCACCAGGGCTCTGGGTTTCAAGCGAAAAATTGGTTGGCCAATTGGGCAGAGACTGAACTAGCTGCAGGAGGTTTTGTTTGTTTGTTTGTTTGTCCATACCCCAGTAGTGCCTGGAACGCCAGCAAGACAGAACTGTTCACTCCCCTGGAAAGACGGGCTGAAGCCAGGGAACCAAGTGGTCTGGCTCAGCGGGTCCCACCCCACGGAGCCCAGGAAACTAACATCTACTGGCTTGAAATTCTCGCTGCCAGCACAGCAGCAATCTGAGATCCACCTGGGACGGTAGAGCTTGGTGGGGGGCAGGGCGCCCGCCATTGCTGAGGCTTGAGCAGGCGGTTTTAAGGCCACAGTGTAAACAAAGCCGCTGAGAAGTTCAAACTGGGTGGAGCCCACGGCAGCTCAGCAAGGCTGCTGTGTTCAGACTGCCAGATTGCTGCTCTCTGGACAGGGCATCTCTAAAACAGGCAGCAGCCCACCCAGTCAGGGGCTTATAGCAGACTTAAACGTCCCCGCCTGGGCGCTGAAGAGAGCAGCAGACCTCCCAACACAGCGTTCGAGCTCTGCTAAGGGTCAGACTGCCTCCTCAAGCGGACCCCTGACCCCTGTGTATACTGACTGGGAGACACTTCCCAGTTGGGGCTGGCAGACACCTCATACAGGAGAGCTCTGACTGGCATCTGGCAGGTGCCCTGCTGGGTCGAAGCTTCCCGAGGAAAGAACAAGCAGCAATCTTTGCTGCTCTGCAGCCTCTGCTGGTGATACCCAGGCAAACAGGGTCAGGAGGGGACCTCCAGCAAACTCCAGCCAACTGGCAGCAGAGGGGCCTGTTAGGAGAAAAAGAAACAAACAGAAAGGATTAGCATGTCCACTCAAAGACCCCATCCGAAGGTTACCAACATCAAAGACCAAAGGTAGATAAATCCACAAAGATGTGGAAAAACCAGCGGAAAAAGGCTGAAAATTCCAAAAACCAGAACATCTCTCCTCCTTCAAAAGATCACAACTCCTTGCCAGCAAGGGAACAAAACTGGACAGAGAATGAGTGTGACCAACTGACAGAAGTAGGCTTCAGAATGTCGGTAATAACAAACAACTCCGAGCTAAAGGAGCATGTTCTAACCCAATGCAAGGAAGCTAAGAACCTTGAAAAAATGTTAGTTGAAATGCTAACTAGAATAACCAACGTAGAGAAGAACATGAATGGCCTGATGGAGCTGAAAAACACAGCACGAGAACTTCGTGAAGAATACACAAGTATCGGTAGCCAAATCAATCAAGCAGAAGAAAGGACATCAGTGATTGAAGATCAACTTAATGAAATAAAGAGAGAAGACCAGATTAGAGAAAAAAGAATAAAAAAGAATGAACAAAGCCTCCAAAAAATATGGGACTATGTGAAAAGACCAAATCTACGTTTGATTGATGTACCTGAAAGTGACAGGGAGAATGGAACCAAGTTAGAAAACATTCTTGAGGATATTATCCAGGAGAATTTCCCCAACCTAGCAAGACAGGCCAACATTCAAATTCAGGAAATACAAAGACCACCACAAAGATACTCCTCGAGAAGAGCAACCCCAAGACACGTGATCCTCAGATTCACCAAGGATGAAATGAAGGAAAAAATGTTAAGGGCAGCCAGAGAGAAAGGTCAGGTTACCCACAAAGGGAGCCCATCAGACTAACAGCAGATCTCTCGGCAGAAACCCTACAAACCAGAAGAGAGTGGCGGCCAACACTCAACGTTCTTAAAGAAAAGAACTTTTAACCCAGAATTTCATATCCAGCCAAACTAAGCTTCATAAGTGAAGGAAAAATAAAATCCTTTACAGACAAGCAAATGCTGAGGAATTTTGTCACCACCAGACCTGCCTTACAAGAGCTCCTGAAGGAAGCACTAAACATGGAAAGGAACAATTGGTACCAGCCACTGCAAAAACATACCAAATTGTAAAAAACATCGACACTATGAAGAAACTGCATTAACTAACAGGCAAAACAACCAGCTAGCATCATAATGACAGGATCAAATTCACACATAATAATATTAGCCTTGGATTGGGCACGGTGGCTCACACCTATAATCCCAGCACTTTGGGAGGCCAAGGTGGGTGGATCACATTGTCAGGAGTTTGAGACCAGCCTGACCAACATGGTGAAACGCTGTCTCTACTAAAAATAAAAAAATTATCCAGGCCTGGTGGTGTGCACCTGTAATACTCAGGAGGCTGAGGAAGGAGAATAGCTTGAACCCAGGAGGTGGAGGTTGCAGTGAGCTGAGATCATGCCATTGCACTCCAGTCTGGGCAACAGAGTGAGACTCTGTCTCTAAAAAAAAAAAAATTAATCTTAAATGTAAATAGGCTAAATGCCCCAATTAAAAGACACAGACTGGCAAATTGGGTAAAGAGTCAAGAACCATCAGTGTGCTGTATTCAGGAGACCCATCTCACGTGCAAAGACACACATAGGCTCAAAATAAAAGGATGGAGGAATATTTACCGAACAAATGGAAAGCAAAAACAAAACAAAACAAAAAAAAAGCAGGAGTTGCAGTCCTAATCTCTGATAAAATGGACTTTAGACCAACAAAGATCAAAGAGACAAAGAAGGGCATTATATAATGGTAAAGGGAACAATGCAGCAAGAAGAGCTAACTATCCTAAATATATATGCACCCAATACAGGAGCACCCAGATTCATAAAGCAAGTTCTTAGAGACCTATAAAGAGACTTAGACTCCCACACAATAATAGTGGGAGACTTTAACACCCCACTGTTAATATTAGACAGATCAATGAGACAGAAAGTTAACAAGGATATCCAGGAATTGAACTCAGCTCTGGACCAAGCAGACCTAATAGACCTGTACAGAACTCTCCACTGCAAATCAACAGAATATATATTATTCTCAGCACCTCATCACACTTATTCTAAAATTGACCACATAATTGGAAGTAAAATACTCCTCAGCAAACGCAAAAGACCAGAAATCATAACAAACTGTCTCTCAGACCACAGTGCAATCAAATTAGAACTCAGGATTAAGAAACTCACTCAAAACCGCACAACTCCATGGAAACTGAACAACCTGCTCCTGAATGACTACTGGGTAAATAACAAAATGAAGGCAGAAATAAAGATGTTCTTTGAAACCAATGAGAATGAAGACATGATATACCAGAATCTCTGGGACACATTTAAAGCAGTGTTTAGAGGGAAATTTATAGCACTAAATGCCCACAAGAGAAAGCAGGAAAGATCTGAAATTGACACCCTAACATCAAAATTAAAAGAACTGGAGAAGCAACAGCAAACAAATTCAAAAGCTAGCAGAAGACATGAAATAACTAAGATCAGAGCAGAACTGAAGGAGATAGAGACATGAAAAACCCTTCAAAAAATCAATGAATCCAGGAGCTGGTTTTTTGAAAAAATCAACAAAATAAATAGACTGCTAGTCAGACTAATAAAGAAGAAAAGAGAGAAGAATCAAGTAGATGCAATAAAAAATGATATAGGGGATATCACCACTGATCCCACAGAAGTGCAAACTACCATTAGAGAATACTATAAACACCTCTATACAAATAAACTAGAAAATCTAGAAGAAATGGATAAATTCCTGGACTATACACCCTCCCAAGTCTAAGCCAGGAAGAAGTCAAATCCCTGAATAGACCAGTAACAAGTTCTAAAATTGAGGCAGTAATTAATAGCCTACCAACCGAAAGAAGTCCAGGACTGGATGGATTCACAGCCAAATTCTACCAGAGGTACAAAGAGGATCTGGTACCATGCCTTCTGAAACTATTCCAACAATAGAAAAAGAGGGAATCCTCCCTAACTCATTTTATGAGGCCAACATCATCCTGATACCAAAACCCGGCAGAGACACAACAAAAAAAAAAATTCAGGCCAATATCCCTGATGAACATTGATGAAAAAATCCTCAATAAAATACTGGCAAAACGAATCCAGCAGCACATCAAAAAGCTTATCCATCATGATCAAGTTGGCTTCATCCCTTGGATGCAACCCTGGTTCAACGTACGCAAATCAATAAACGTAAAACATCACATAAAGAGAACCAATGACAAAAACCACATGATTATCTCAATAGATGCAGAAAAGCCCTTCGTTAAATTCAACACCCCTTCATACTAAAAACTCTAATAAACTAGGTATCAATGGAACATATATCAAAATAATATGAACTATTTATGACATACCCACAGCCAATATCATACTGAATGTGCAAAAACTAGCAGCATTCCTTTGAAAACTGGCACAAGACAAGGATGCCCTCTCTCACCATTCCTATTCAACATAGTATTGGAAGTTCTGGCAATCAGGCAAGAGAAAGTAATAAAGGGTATTCAAAATTAGAAGAGAGGAAGTCAAATTGTCTCTGTTTGCAGATGTCATAATTGTATATTTAGAAAACCCCATTGTCTCAGCCCAAAATCTCCTTATGCTGATAGGCAACTTCAGCAAAGTCTCTGGCTACAAAATCAATGTGCAAAAATCACAAGCATTCCTATAAACCAATAACAGACAAACAGAGACAAATCATGAGTGAACTCCCATTCACAATTGCTACTAAGAGAATAAAATACCTAGGAATACAACTTACAAGGGATGAGATGGACCTCTTCAAGGAGAACTACAAACCACTGGTCAAGGAAATAAGAGAGGACAAAAACAAATGGAAAAACATTCCATGCTCATGGATAGGAAGAATCAATATCATGAAAATGGCCATACTGCCCAAAGTAATTTATGGACTCAATGCTATCCCCATCAAGCTACCACTGACTTTCTTCATGGGATTGGAAAAAACTACTTTAAACTTCATATGGAACCAAAAAAGAGCTCACATAGACAAGACTATCCTGGCCAAGAAGAACAAAGCTGGAAGCATCATGCTACCCAACTTCAAACTATACTACAAGGCTATAGTAACCAAAATAGCATGGTGCTGGTACCAAAACAGATATATAGACCAATGGAACAGAACAGAGGCCTCAGAAATAACACCACACTGCTACAACCATCTGATCTTTGACAAACCTGACATACACAAGCAATAGGAAAAAGATTCCTTATTTAATAAATGGTGTTGGGAGAACTGGCTAGCCATATGCAGAAAACTGAAACTGGACCCCTTCATTACACCTTTTACAAAAATCAACTCAAGATGGATCAAAGACTTAAACATAAGACCTAGGACCATAAAAATCCCAGAAGAAAACCTGGGCAATACCATTCAGGACATAGGCATGGGCAAAGACTTCATGTCTAAAACACCAAAAGCAATGGCAACAAAAGGCAAAATTGACAAATGTGATCTAATTAAACCAAAGAGCTTCTGCACAGCAAAAGAAACTATCATCCGAGTGAGCAGGCAACCTACAGAATGGGAGAACATTTTTGCAATCTATCCATCTGACAAAGGGCTAATATCCAGAATCTACAAAAAACTTAAACAAATTTACAAGAAAAAAGTAACCAACCCCATCAAAAAATGGGCAAAGAATATGAACAGACACTTCTCAAAAGAAGACATTTATGCAGCCAAAGGACATATGAAAAAATGTTCATCATCACAGGTCATTGGAGAAATGTGAATCAAAACCACAATGAGATACCATCTCATACCAGTTAGAATGGCGATCACTAAAAAGTCAGGAAACAACAGATGCTGGAGGGGTTGTGGAAAAACAGGAACGCTTTTACACTGTTGGTGGGAGTGTAAATTAGTTCAACCATTGTGGAAGACAGTGTGGCGATTCCTCAAGGATCTAAAACTGGAAATACCATTTGACCCAGCCATCCCATTACTGGCATATACCCAAAGGATTATAAATCATTCTACAATAAAGACACATGCACATATATGTTTATTGTGGCACTATTCACAATATCAAAGACTTGGAACCAACCCAAATGTCCATCAATGATAGACTGGATTAAGAAAATGTGGCACATATACACCATGGAATACTATGCAGCCATAAAAAGGGATGAGTTCATGTCCTTTGCAGGGACATGGATGAAGCTGGAAACCATCATTCTCAGCAAACTATCACAAGGTCAGAAAACCAAATACTGCATGTTCTCACCCATAAGTGGAAGTTGAACAATGAGAACACATGGACATAGGGAGGGGAATATCACACACTGGAGCCTGTTGGGGGGTGAGGGGCTAGAAGAGGGATAACAGGAGAAATACCTAATGTAGGTGACGGGTTGATGGGTGCAGCAAACCACCAGGGTACGTGTATACCTATGTAACAAAACTGCAGGATCTGCACATGTCACCCAGAACTTAAAGTATAATAAAAAAAAAAAAAAAAGGAAAAGAAAAGAAAACTCAGGGATCAGAGTTTTTAAGAATAATTTGGTGGGTAGGGGTCCAGTGAGTCGGGAGCACTGATTGGTTGGCTTGGGTATGAACTCATAGGGAGTCCAAGCTATCTTCTTATGCTGAGTCAGTTCCTGGGTGAGGGCCACGGAACTGGTTGGCAGGTCCAGGTGGGGCCAACCACTTGTCAGAAATGGAAAAACCTGAGGAGACATCTCAAAAGACCAATCTCAGGTTCACAACAGTGATGCTACCTTCAAGAGTCATCGGGGAAGTTGCAAATCTCATGACCTCCCACATAATGGCTGGTAATATTTAGAGTTCCAGCCCCTCTCAACCTAACTTGGTGGCTGGTGGCCTTTCATTTCGTTTCACAAGAACAGATTTGCTTTTGGGAAGGGCTGTTATTTAAACTATGAACTAAATTCCTTCCCAAGGCTAGTTCGGCCTATGCCCAGGAATGGATGAGGACCGTTTAGAGATTAGAAGCAAGATGGAGTCAGTCAGATCTGATATATTTCACTGTCATAATTTCCTCAGTTATCATTTTGGCAAAGGTGGTTTCAAGATGGGGTGATCTTCTTCAGAACTCTCCCAAGCCAGTTTATCACCTGCCTCCCTGGTTCTGGTAAGCGTGGGACTCCATGCCTTGCCCTCCTCTGAGTACAGCTGCAGATTGGAAAACACTTGGCTGGGTCAGGTACAGTGGCTCATGCCTATAATCCTAGCCCTTTGGGAGGCTGAGGTGGGCAGATCACTAGAGGTCAGCCTGGCCAACATGGGGAACCCCCGTCTCTACTAAAAATACAAAAAAAAAAAAAAAAAAAAAAAAAAAAAAAAAAAAAAGAAAAAAGAAAAACCACTTTGGGAGGCCGAGGCGGGTGGATCACGAGGTCAGGAGATCGAGATCATCCTAGTTAATATGGTGAAACCCCGCCTCTGCTAAAAATACAAAAAAAAAACAAAAAACAAAAAACAAAAAACAGAGAGAAAAGAAAAGAGAAGAAAAAGAAAAACCACTTTGGGAGGCTGAGGCGGGTAGATCACAAGGTCAGCAGATTGAGACCATCCTAGCTAATATGGCGAAACCCCGCTTCTACTAAAAATACAAAAAAAAAAAAAAAAAAAAAAAAAATAGCCGGGCATGGTGGCGGGCTCCTGTGGTCCCAGCTACTCGGGAGGCTGAGGCAGAAGAATGGCGTGAACCCAGGAGGCGGAGCTTGCCGTGAGCTGAGATTGCACCACTGCACTCCATCCTGGGCGACAGAGCGAGACTCTATCTCCAAGAAAAATAAAATAAATAATCTGGGTGTGGTGGCGCCTGCCTGTAATCACAGCTACTCAGGAGGCTGAGGCAGTGAGATGAGATCACACCACTGCACTCCAGCCTGGGCAACAGAGCAAGATTCCGTCAAAAGAAAGAGGAAGGGAAGGGAAGGCAAGAGAAGGCAAAGGGAGGGGAGGCGAGGGGAGGGGAAGTGAGGGAGAAGGAGGAAAGTGAAGGGAAGGGAAAGGAAGGGAAGGAAGGGGAGGGGAGGGGAGGCGAGGGGAGGGAAAAGAAGGAGGGAGGGAGGGGAGGAAGGAAGGCAGGCTTGACTGTAGCTTAGGAAGGAAGGAAGGAAGGAAGGAAGGGAGGGAGGGAGGGAGGGAGGGAAGGAGGGAGGGAGGGAGGGAGGGAAGGAAGGCAGGCTTGGCTGTAGCTTAGGAAGGAAGGGGGAAACACTTGGCTGTAGCTTAGAATTAGCACCCACACTCGAGGGGAGGCGATTATAGAAGGCATATATACGAGGCAGTGGGAATTGGGGACCACCTAGAATTAGACCTTCCCATCCCTGACAGCATGCACATAGCTACCAGCTCTAAAGCTGCTTGGCTGCAGTGTGGTATGGGCTTCATGTGGCACTCATGTTGCTGCCATTTGGCCTCTTTTGTTTTGGTGTTGCCCTGTGCAAGGGCCACGGGGACCTGGCACCTCTGTCTACTTGCGCTTTCACCATCTGTATAAGTAATATAAACTGCCTGATCTAAAAAATGGCTCCTTGTTGCTTTCCTGACCATGCGTGTCAGCCAGGCCTTGCCTTGTGCTTGATGCACAGCAGCTGTGGCTCCCCCAGGCTGCTGCTTAGGGGCTGCTGCTTGGCCACCTGACAAGAACATACTCGGTCTGCTTAGGGAGGAAAGAATGATATACACTGAAGGAAACGCAGGATGTGGCCAAATGTCCGGCAGGTGCTGGGGAGACACATACGGGGCTGGCTCTCCTCATGCTGCATTAAGTGGGACAAAGTTGGATAAAGGGCAGTTTGTTGATGCGAGAATGCTGCTGTGGGGTATGGGATTCTCACCCTAGCAAGGAGGTGAAGATAGTACTAACACTCCACTCAACAGTCTCATGGAAGTTAGGAAAAAGCAGTATCCGCCATGACAGTAGAACTGCCGGAAATGCGGTGCAATAGTGGATACAGGGATGAGATGACTCAGAGAAGCGGGCTTGCTGGAGTGGATACACTACTGAGGACAGAAAACTCACCAGGTCACCGCAGTCCACAGGAGAGCCGTGGGCACCTTCTGTTTATCCAAGTGAGGAGGAATGTGCTGATGAACGGGGCCACCAACATCAGCAAGAAGCTTGGTGGTGACTGTGGGCTGAGAGCGGGAGATGCTGTTACAGAGCTGTGTTCCCAATACTAATGAGGATGAGTCCTGAAATAATAGAGGCCGGGTGACAACACTTCACTGCCGGAAGGAAGCTGGATGAGATTGCTGTCATACATGGCAAGAACAGATGTAGTGTATGACAGGCAGGGGAGTCTATTCTCACAGAGAATTATAGAGATGGGCCAGGCACCATGGCTCACGCCTGTAATCCCAGCACTTTGGGAGGCCTAGGCGGGTGGATCACCTGAGGTCAGGAGTTCAAGACTAGCCTGGCCAACATGGTGAAACACCCCCATCTCTACTAAAAAATACAAAAAAGTAGCCGGGCATGGTGGTGGGCACCTATAATTCCTACTACTCAGGAGGCTGAGGCAGGAGAATCGCTTGAACCCAGGAGGCAGAGGTTGCAGTGAGCCAAGATAGTGCCATTGCACTCCAGCCTGGGTAACAGAATGAGATTCTGTCTCAAAAATAAAAAATAAAAGAGAGAGAGAGAGAGAGAATTAGAGAGATGATAATAGGACATACTTTTCCTAAGGGCAAGATATAGCTTAATTTATGCAATCAGAGGGAATCAGGAAAGATGATAAAGGCTCAAGACACATCTCAATAAAAAATTATGATCCTTTGATCAGTTTCTAGACCTGAGTCAGTACCCCTTGACTGAATGGGATGCCAGGCCACATAAGAGAGGATCCTACAACATCATGGCAAATGTGTGTGGTAATGATTCCTCCATTCCTTCTCCAGAAAGACCTGAGGGCAGGTACTCAGGTAAACGTACACTGGGGAAAAGGGAATAGTCGGACATTTCAGGAACTATTGGACACAGGATCCAAGTTAACAATGAAAATCAGAGACTCAAACATCATCATTAAAGGGGCCAGGTAGTACATGGGGTACCAGGCCAGGTCAAGCTCCTACTGGGTGCAACACAAGCTTCCAAGAATCCTTTCCCAATGGAATCCACAGGATGCATGTAATTCCTCCAGCAACCAGTTATGACAACACATGTCAAACATTGTCTACTAGGAAGGCTCATTAGAGACTCAGTGTGTAAGGTTTTAATGCGGGGAAGGTACTTACATTGGCATCCACTGTCTGGCATGCACCAAAATTCTAGACTCCCAGCAGGAAAAGAGGTGTTCAGCACAAGCCACACTGTACAGACAGTTTAGATACAGTGAGACACTCTGATTAGAGAATGATGGAAATCCAACTGACTCAATGCCAGCCAAGGGCCAACCTTGCAAGCTGACTTTTCTGAGAATAGCAGGCTCAGGCCTGCTGTGTTAACTTTTTTCTACATAGACTGTTCACTTGGAATTATATATTCAACAAAAATATATTTTAACAATGACAGTAAAATACATTTTCAGGCTAACAATCTAGAGGGTTTGCTCCAAAAAGAACTGCCATAAATTCTGAAGGATGTGCTTATGCAGAAGAGCAATCCAGGAAGATCAGAGATGCAGGAAAGAACAAAGAACACTGACGGCACAGTACACTGTAAGAATGTCTTCTGGTCCCCAAAGAGCGAGAGAAACACAGCATGTAAGGAGGCGAGAATGTGAGGTTAATGTAATCAAATATCCTTGTATAGTTGAAGCACAGTAGAGCTATTAATTAATTTTATACATGTTGATTATGAATGTCAAAATATCTAGAGTTAATAATTATTAGGCCAGGCTTGGTGGCTCACGCCTGAAATCCCAGCACTTTGGGAGGCCGAGGCGGGTGGATCACCTGAGGTTAGGAGTTCGAGACCAGCCTGGCCAACATGGTGAAACTGCATCTCTACTAAAAATACAAAATCTCCTTGTCTCCCTTTTTCCTAACTTGGTCCTTCCAGGTTGCTGACCAACTAGCCAAGCCATTTGCCACAGCTCAGGAGTCCATACTCATACCTACTTCAGGCCTCTTCTCCCTCTGTACAAAGTGGATGGCCAAATACACTACTCAGCTCTGATGGCTGGGAAGATAACCCCTCATGACTATTTTGAGGGCCCCCTTGAGTAGGGCTGTAGTATGATAGCAGTCTATTTCAGTGGATAGCAGTCTACTTCAGCTCACACCAACAAGGCCAAAGATGGTTCTTCCATCAGTTGATCATATACACCTACCTGAGGCTATAGACATCAGCTGAGTGAATGGCTTCAATGCAACCGAGGTGGATGACCTGGGGATCTGGGCCATGTGTCCATTTAACTTACTTGTGTTCTCGACCTGCTCCTGAATAACCATCTCTATCAGACTTGAAAGGCAGCTCCAGGTGCAAAGTCACTGGATGCCCCATGGTCAATTTCAAAATCTCTTTTAGGGCCCAGTGGTATGACAAGAATTGCTTTGCCAATGAATGGCAAATAATTCTCTGTTAGAGAAGGCATAGTTTTGCTCCAGATCTCTAGGGGTCTGTGCTGCAGTTCTCCCAGTGGACTTTCCAGAAACTCCAGATGGCATCTTGATCTACTATGCATACACTAGCACCACTGGGCCCACTAGCATAGAAGCCAAAGAGCAGGGCAGTTTGCCCCACACCCCGGATCTGCTGCAGGGTCTCATTGTTTGGGTATTACTTGAATTAGGAAATAAGTGAGTAATGCTATATCACCAGTGTGGTACATGATGCCTCATAATGCCTCTTTCTTGGCAATAGGGGGTGCTTGAGGCACATCAACTTGTTTCAGACCAGTGGACCCCTACAAATGTCACCAATATGGCAATGCCTCTGAATTTTAGGGGAGGGGAGTCTTGTCTCCCACCAACTGGCATCTGGTCACTCAGAGTACTTGCCATATTTTGTTCAACCAAGTCCAGCTAGCATTATGTTCTGTTGAACGTCAAGATGATCAGGTCCCTGTGGCTCATACTGTGATAGAGAGGAGAAGAGTTACCATAGCACTGGGGCAAGATGGGAAATCTATTCTGCTGCCCTTCCTACATATGAACAAAATAACTTTGAGTCTCTTTACTGATGAGGATTGAAAAGAATGCGTTTATCAGATCAATAGCGGCAGGCCAAGTGCCACAGGCTGTATCGATCTGTTCAGGTAAAGATCCAGCCTAGCAGCTACAATTTCAGCCATCACTTGGTTAAGTCCATGGAAGTCCACAGTCATCCACCACAATCCATATGGTTTTTTGAATATATGAGCCAAACGGGGATATGATAGGAACCATCATCCTGCATCTTTAGTCTTTGATGGAGGTGCTGATCTCTGCAATTCTCCAGAATTGCATTCTTCAGAATGTGGTATTATTTTTTATTTCTCATCTTGACACTTGATGCTTGGACCTTCGTAACATAATTGGTGAGAGAACTAATATTCAAGTTCTGCTACCCACTAAGTATATCCACCCCAATTAAGAGACCTGGAAATAACATCAAGAGGGAAGTGTGGGTCCACTGGACAAACATGAGACAAACATGAGGCAGGACTCCGCTTATTACATTGCCTCCGGTGCCCACTCTAGGCAGGGATCTATAGTGGCATTTCAGTTCCTCTGGTACCAATTTGATGAACCTGGTACTCCATGGCCCTTGAGAAATCTAGGTACTTCCCTTTCTATAGTGGACAGTTACTCTAGAACATGGCTCGGTCCCTTTAACAAAGAACTAGAGGAATACTTGCTGCATATATATTTGCAGTAGCATTGTTGGGTCCCTCCTCAGGGGGAACCGGGCTGCCCTTCTGTCAATGGGGACTGAGCTTGAGAACTGATGTGTGATTTTCTTTTTTTTCTTTTCTTTTCTTTCTTTTTTTTTTTTTTTTTTTTGAGATGGAGTCTTGCTCTATTGCCCAGGCTGGAGTGCAATGGCATGATCTCGCGTCACTGCAACCTCTGCCTCCTAGGTTCAAGCGATTCTCCTGCCTCAGCCTCCTGAATAGCTGAGGTTACAGGTGCCCACCACCGTGCCTGGCTAATTTTTGTATTTTAATAGAGATGGGGTTTCACCATATTGGCCAGGCTAGTCTTGAACTCCTGACCTCAAGTGATCCACCCGCCTTGGCCTCCCAAAGTGCTGGGATTACAGGTGTGACCATGGTGCCTGGCCAGACTTGTGATTTTCATTGTGGAGGATGACATAGGGCTCTACTCTCCAGATCTTCATTTTTCCTGGTTATACAGTCAAATAATACTCTAGGCAATATCCCTCATGGGACGCTGTTCTCCCCAAGGGACCGTGTGGACCATCGGCCATTGCCACAGGTATCTGCATATCACAGCGCCCTGACTGCCAGTCCAGGCTTGCTGCTCATTCCAATAATTATACTCACTTTGCCTCTGATGGTTAAGTGCCTCCACCTGCCTCTGCTATTTCAGAATCCTGTCACTCCCATTAACCCTAGGGAGCCCAGCTTAATGGCATCGTATCTCACTGTCACTCCTAGCCTTTGGAGACTCCACCAGTGAGTTTCCCATTGATACCAGAAGCTCCCTCACTAGTGTACTCTACACTACATCCGGGGTAAAGGACCATGATGTCTGCAACATAGTCTCAAATTGTTGAAGGAAAAAAAAAATGTTAAGAACAGAGACAGGCCGGGCACAGTGACTTACATGGGTAATCCCAGCACTTTGGGAGGCTGAGGTAGGAGGATTCCTTGAGCCCAGGAGTTTGAGAACAGCCTAGGAAACATAGCAAGACCCCTACCAAAAAAAATTAGCTGGGTATAGTGGTGTATACCTGTGGTCCCAGCTACTTGGGAGGCTGAGGCAGGAAGATCACTTGAGCCCAGGAGGTCAAGGCTGCACGATCACGCCACTGCTCTTGCCACCCTGAAAAATAGCAAGATGCTGTCTCCAAAAATAAAAGAACAGAGAGAAAGAACAGCAATACAGCAAATAAGGCAAAATGTCCACAAGAGGAAAATCTGAATAAAGGAGATTTTATATATATATATCTGATAATCAGATATATATATATCTGATTTTTTTTTGGCTGGGCACAGTAGCTCATGCCTGTAATCCCAGCACTTTGGGAGGCAGAGGTGGGCAGATCACGACGTCAGCAGTTTGAGACCAGCATGGCCAACATGGTGAGACCCTGTCTCTAATAAATATACAAAAATTAGCGGGGCGTAGTGGTGCACGCCTGTAATCTCAGCTACTTGGGAGGCTGATGCAGGAGAATAGCTTGAACCTGAGAGGCAGAGATTGCAGTGAGCCGAGATCGCACCATTGCACTCCAGCCTGGGCAACACAGTGAGACTCCATCTCAAAAACAAAAACGATGTTTTTTGATCACCTTTCCGAACTTTCCCACAGTAACTAGGACGCTGGTGTTTTCTACATCTTGTGTTAAATATGATCCTTAGAAGTTCAGCAGGAAATATTTTTACTAGAGTGGCATGCAGTAGCCTCCAGACAACTTCTGATTACATTCCTTTCTGATTTCTAAATGCATCTCTTTTTAACCTTTTACTTTCTTTATCTTTATTCAGTCTCCTGAAGGGTGCATATAGTTTATCCTGAAAGAAGCAATTTGGGATTAATCTTTTCAATCATTTTTGCCTTGTTTTTATTTCCTGTTTTATTCACATCAGGTTTTAATTTTACTAATTCCTTCTTTCTAGTTTTCGTACCTCAAGAGAGCTCAGAATTAGACGGATCAAAATCTTTTTTCATAATACACTCTCATCACCATTCTCTGCATACCCTGCTTTCATTTATTTTGTGTTTTTTAAAAAAATATAATAAACACTTGTGTAGTCAATGTCCAACCTAAGAAGTAGAAAGAATAAACTATGTACCTTAAAAATACAGGGCTATGGATTTATCTTCACATAACACCATTCAGTTAATAACTAAAGTTATACCACTTTTTGTAATGACTCCCTTTTTTACAGTATAATGACTGCCCAAAACACACTAAATAAGTGCACTGTAAGAAGTAATACTTGACCTTAGGGTTTCCAGCAGACACACCCCAAAATCTCCATGTGCGGTTCCCAGCCGGAGGCCTCACGTGGAAGCAGCTGCCGCTGGTCTGCGTGGGACAGCACCACCTGCTGGTCGGCAGTGGAGTCAGCATCTTAAGTCCATGCACGCTTCCATGCTAGGAAACGCCCTTGCTTAGCCTTAATTTTGTTTCAAACGTATTTTGGGTGCTATAAGTTTATTTTCTGTAAAGTTTGAGGGCAGTGTAAGATTAAACAACTGAGGCCGGGCGCGGTGGCTCAAGCCTGTAATCCCAGCACTTTGGGAGGCCGAGACGGGCGGATCACGAGGTCAGCAGATCGAGACCATCCTGGCTAACACGGTGAAACCCCGTCTCTACTAAAAAATACAAAAAATTAGCCGGGCGAGGTGGCGGGCGCCTGTAGTCCCAGCTACTCGGGAGGCTGAGGCAGGAGAATGGCGTAAACCCGGGAGGAGGAGCTTGCAGTGAGCCGAGATCCGGCCACTGCACTCCAGCCTGAGCCACAGAGCGAGACTCCGTCTCAAAAAAAAAAAAAAAAGATTAAAAAATTGGTGAGGACAATGGTGCAAGATGAAAAATGCACCTTCCCCCATGGTCAAGTCCTGAGTTCCTCTTTTGGGGAGGGCAACATATCTACACTGCACGAAGTTCTATGCACAGAATATTTATTTACGTTAAAATTGTTGGGCCGGGCGCTGTGGCTCACGCTTGTAATCCCATCACTTTGGGAGGCTGAAGCGGGTGGATCACGAAGTCAGGAGTTTGAGACCAGTCTGACCAACATGGTGAAACCCTGTCTCTACTAAAAATACAAAAATTAGCCGGGCGTGGTGGTGTGCACCTATAGCCCCAGCTACTCAGGAGACTGAGGCAGGAGAGTTGCTTGAACCCGGGAGGCAGAAGTTGCAGTGGGCCGAGATAGCGCCACTACACTCCAGTCTGGGAGACAGAGGGAGACTCCGTCAAAAAAAGAAAAAAAAAATTGTTGTTACTACTCACATGTTTTATTTGGTTGGTTTTTTTCTATTAAAATAATTCACGTGTCTTGGATTGAGATAAATGATATATTTTCACATTAAAATTAATAGAAATTTTTTTTCATATGTAGGTTTGTCACTTAGCAGCAAGGTTTTTAGAAATGAACTAGTCATTAAAGATAGGTATAACTTCAAAAGAAAGGTACAAATATCTAAATGATGGCAACAAAAGAATTAACATTAAAATGTCAATCAACCCAAGATTAAAACATAAAAATTAATCACAAAGAGTAGAAAATTTTAAAGACCACATGAACTAGCATGATTCAAAGTAATAATAAAGCAAAAAAAAAAAAAAAAAAAAAAAAAAAAAACTTGGCCAGGCGTGGTGGCACACGCCTACAATTCCAGCACACTGGGAGGCCGAGGCAGGCAGATCACCTGAGATCAGGATTTCAAGACCAGCCTGGCCAACATGGTGAAACTCCATCTCTACTAAAAATACAAAAATCAGCTGGACGTGGTGGCAGGCACCTGTAATCCCAGCTACTCAGGAGGCTGAGGCAGGAGAATCGCCTGAACCCAGGAGGCAGAGGTTGCACTGAGCCAAGATTGCATCATTGCACTCTAGCCTGCGCAACAAGAGCAAAACTCCATCAAAAAAAAAAAAAAAAAATGAAGCTTACTACTAATTGTTGAAGCAATACATACATTAATTATCACAAGATTTCAAATAACACAAAGAGAGTGCAAGAACCCCTTGAATATTTCTCTTGTGATTTCAGTTCCTCTCCCAATCCCAGACGGACTTGGGCACAAACATGCATGCACAGTTTGGAATGTATCACCAATTTTCCTCCAAAATGTGTGTACCATGAACAATAGTTTATGAGGTACCTATTTCTACACTTTCTACTTAATTTAATTTTTATTTTTTTAGAGATGGGGTCTCACTATGTTGCCCAGGCTGGTCCCAAACTTCTGGCCTCAAGCTATCCTCCCACTTTGGCTCCCTAAAGTGCTGGGATTATAGGTGTGAGCCACCACGCTTGGCCCTATTTCTACATTTTCTTTTCTTTTTAATTTTTCTTTATTTCTTTTTTTTTTTTTTTTTCCTTTTGAGACAGGGTTTCACTCTTGTTGCCCAGGCTGGAGTGCAATAGCACGATCTTGGCTCACTGCAACCTCTGCCTCCCGGGTTCACGCAATTCTCCTGCTTCAGCCTCCCGAGTAACTGGGACTACAGGCACGTGCCACTACCCCCGGCTAATTTTTGTATTTTTAGTAGAGATGGGGTTTCCCCATGTTGGTCAGGCTGGTCCCGAACTCCTGACTTCAGGTGATCCACCCACCTCGGCCTCCCAAAGTTCTGGGATTATAGGTGTGAGCTACTGTGCCTGGCCTACATTTTGTTTTTCTTTTCTCTTCTTTTTTTCTTTTTTTTTTTTTCCTTGAGAGAGAGTCTTGCTGCGTCACCCAGGCTGGAGTGCAAGTGGTATGATCTCAACTCCACCTCCTGAGTTCCAGCAATTCTTGCTCCTCAGCCTCCCGAATAGCTGGGATTACAGGCATGCACCGCCACATCCAGGTAATTTTTGTATTGTTAGTAGAGACAGGATTTCTCCATGTTGGTCAGGCTGGTCTCAAACTCCTGGCATCAAGCGATCCACCCACCTCGGCCTCCCAACGTGATTGGATTACAGGCGTGAGCCACTGCACCTGGCCTAGTTCTACATGTTCTTGCCAATAGTAGATATCATCCGACTTTTTAGTTTTTGCCAATCTGAAGGACCAAAAATCTCACTGGAATCTACACTTTTCAAATGGTTAGAGAGATTGCATATTTTTCCTTTCCTCTTTTGTTAAGTTGCCTGTTCCTATTGTATGACTGAGGTGTTGCTGCTGTAACAAATAACCACAGTATCTCAGTGGCTTACAACAACAAGCATGTAGTTCTTGATCATTTAAATGAGTACTGAGGTTGACCTGTATCTCTGCTCAGTTTCTAGTCTCATTCCTGATCCCAGGCTGAATGAGCATGGTCCTCTAAGGCTACTCCCACAACATAGAGAGGAAACACAAAATGCAAAACTACAAGATGCATGCTATTTAAAACTTCTGCCCAAATGTAGCATATGTCACATCTTTTCACCTTCCATTGGCTAACACAAGTCTCACCAGCCAGCCCTTGGCTGTGGGTCGGGGAAGCACCCTCCTCCAACAGGGTATGTGATGAAGATGGAGGTGGGAATGTTTAATGCTGACACAGGGAAAGAGTTGATAACTGGGAATGTGATTATTATCTACTAAACGGTTCCACTTTTCTTTTCTTTTTTTTTTTTTAATTATTTCTGAGATAGAATTTCACTCTTGTCGCCCAGGCTGGAGTACAATGGCATGATCTCAGCTCACTGCAACCTCTGCCTCCCGGGTTCAAGTGATTCTCCTGCTTCAGTCTCCCAAGTAGCTGGGATCACAGGCATGCGCCACCACGCCCGGCTAAGTTTGTATTTTTAGTAGAGATGGCCATCATATTGGTCAGCCTGGTCTCGAACTGCCATTTATTTATTTATTTATTTATTTATTTATTTATTTATTCATTTTTGAGATGGAGTCTTGTTCTGTAGCTCAGACTGGAGTGTAGTGGCATGATCTTGGCTCAACGCAACCTCCGCCTCCTGGGTTCAAGTGATTCTCCTGCCTCAGCCTCCCGAGTAGCTGGGATTACAGGCATGTACCACCATGCCCAGCTTACTTTGTATTTTTTAGTAGAGATAGGGTTTCACCGTGTTGGCCAGGCTGGTCTCGAACTCCTGACCTCGAGTGATCCATCTGCTTCAGCCTCCCCAAGTGCTGGGATTACAGGCATGAGCCACCACCCCCGGCACACAAGCCTTGCTTCAAGGTGATTCCACTTGGCATGTGATTCTCCTCCAGAAACACAGGTTATAAAGTGTTTCCTCTATGAACTGAGAGTCTCTCTCTGACTTTGATCTAATATAGACAAGTAGAATGAAAACATGGTCTGCCTGACATTTCCACTTTTGGCATCCCTCCAAACTGAGGTAACCTTGATACCTAAGAAAGCCCCATGCAGATGGCAGCCCAAGGGGAGCAAGGCCAGGGAAGGCCTCTCCCTGTTAGGAAGGACATTCACATAATTTTCTTCCTGTGCACAATGTGAATTCATAAATTTTTTTTTTTTTTTTTTTGAGACAGAGTCTCATTCTGTCGCCCACGCTGGAGTGCAGTGGCGTCATGATCCCGGCTCACTGCAACCTCCGCCTCCTGGGCTCAAGCGATCCTGCTACCTCAGCCTCCCTCATAGCTGGGATTACAGGCACCTGCCACCATGCCCAGTTAATTTTTGGTTTTTTTAGTACAGATGGGGTCTCACCATGTTGGCAAAGCTGGTCTTGAACTCCTAACCTCAAACGATCAGCCCACCTTGCCTCCCAAAGTGCTGGGATTGCAGGCTTGAGCCACCGTGCCCAGCCTGAATTCATAAATTCTTGAGAGATGGGAGACGGCATTCTTTAACGAGAATTTTGGATATAGAGGACACTAATAGAAACTAACAAAGTGCTTTCATAAAATTCCCAAATTCTCAAAGAAAATTTAAAAGTCAAGTTAAGATCCATAAAATGTGCATGCCCAGGCCGGGCGTGGTGACTCACGCCTGTAATCCCAGCACTTTGGGAGGCCGAGGCAGGGGGATCACGAGGTCAGGAGATTGAGACCATCCTGGCCAACATGGTGAAACCCTGTCTCTACTAAAAATACAAAAATTATCTGGGCGTGGTGGTGCGTGCCCGTAGTACCAGCTACTCAGGAGGCTGAGGCAGGAGAATTGCTTGAACCTGGGAGGTGGAGGTTGCAGTGAGCCAAGATTGCACCATTGCACTTCAGCCTGGCGACAGAGCGAGACTCCATCTCAAAATAAATAAATAAATAAATAAATGAAAAAGAAAAAGTGCATGCCCACAACTGAGTAAAAGACAGGACTGTGATCAGGAAATGCAGAAAATGTTAAATTTTAATTTAATGGGTTAATTTAGAAAACATTGGCAAGTATTTTCTCCTTTTATGATACCTTCCACCTTTCTCATCTTTGCTGTAGATAAGGTCAAGTTCAGGGACTGCAGGACTTAAGGGGTAGGAGGCAATTCCTTCAAAATAAAAATGAAGGCCGGGTGCCGTGACTCATGCCTGGAATCCCAGCACTTTGGGAGGCTGAGGAGAGCAGATCACTCCAGGTCAGGAGTTTGAGACCAGCCTGGCCAACATGGTGAAACCCCGTCTATACTAAAAATATAAAAAAATTAGCTGGCTGTGGTGGTGCACATCTGTAATCCCAGCTACTCAGGAGGTTGAGGCAGGAGTACTGCTTGAACCCAGGAAACGGTCCTTGCAGTGAGCCGAGACCACGCCACTGCACTCCATCCTGGGCCATAGAGCGAGATTCTGTCTCCGAAAAAAAAAAAAAAAAAAAGAAAGAAAAGAAATACTTCTTTTCTTCTTTTCTCCTGCTTCGCATCTGCAATGGTGCAGGAATCCACAGTTTTAACTAGATGCAACTGGTGAATTGCAAGAAGTTAAAAGCCTGAAGAATGCAGCCGACATGAAAGGCTTTTATTCATACAGGTGATGTGATCTAAATGACTGACTGCTTATTTAGAAAATAGGAAGAGTGTGAGGGACGGCAGCAAGGGTGAAGAATCACCCCTCACCAGACAAGACTACAACAAAATTAATCGAGTCCTCATTTCAGCTTTAAAATTAACAAAAGGGGCTGGTCATGGTGGTTCACTCCCGTAATCTCAGCACTTTGGGAGGCTGAAGCAGGCAGATTTCTTGAGCTCAGGAGTTAGAGAACAGCCTGGACAACATGGTGAAACCCCATCTCTACTAAAAAGACAAAAATTACCTGGGCATGGTGGCTCGTGCCTGTAGTCTCATCTACTCAGGAGGCTGAGGTGGGAGGATCATCTGAGCCCAGGAGGTGGAGGCTGCAGTGAGCCGAGATCACACCACTGCACTACAGCCTGGTCAACAGAGTGAGACCCCATCTCATAAATAAACAAATAAATAAATAAAATGAACAAAAGGGGAACTGTATACCCAGGCTCTAAAATAAATAAATAAAATGAACAAAAGGGGAATTGTATATCCAGGCTTAAGACGGAGTGAGGCCTTCTAGGAAAAAGAACAGCAACAGCGGTAACAATACCAAACCTTCTGCAGGGGCAGGGTGCAAAGAAATGGTGGTGAGAATGACAAGCTGGGGAAAATGATGCCTGCAATTCCAGACACCTTGGGACTCAGTGCTCCCTTTGAGAAATCTATATGAAGGTCTATGGCAGCAGGTTTAAGCCCAAGGCAGAAGCCACGACTGGAGATAACCCTCTGTGAACCAATGACTTATCTGATATTCTCTATGAAGGAGATCACTGCACAGAGTAGAGAATAAGAAGAGGCCTGGTGTAAGCCTTGAAGAAAATCATTATGTCACAGCTGGGTGGGAGAAGGTGGAGGCATAGCCAGAGAGCTAGGAGGAAACCTGCAGAGTCCACGTAAAGAAGAAAGAAGAGTGGAAATGTGGAGGGCCACTAAAAATTTATTCTGACACCTGTTAAAACGGTAAGGAAAATTTTACTCAAGACGACTGTCCCTGTCTCACTTCCCACAGCCCTAGTGAATGCTTACTGGGATTAACCTCTAATTCTCTGTTCCAGGGTCTGTTTCTGGGGGAACCCGAGCTAAGACAGTGCATCATGAACCAAGGATTATGATTCAAGCACATATGGCGCATAAACAAAAGCTGAGCATATGCCAAACCATAAAGGCTCGACACATTTCAAAAGATTAAAATCATATAAAATGTTCCCAACTCAATTGCAATTAGGCAAGATAACTAAAAACAAAAAACCCTCCTTATGTTTAGAAATTAAGAAATTTAGAAAAACTTCTAAATAATCTGAGGTCAATGGAGAAATCAAAAGAGAGTAGAGAAGAGAAAATAAGGAGCAAAAGGAGGAGTGAAAGAAAAAGATATTCAAGGAGCAGGACTCCTGTTGGCAAAGATGGCAAGAAGGAAACGGGACTGTTGGCTAAGTTGCAGCAATGCACTCATGGGTTTTTGTTGTTACTGTAGCTATTTTATCTTCTATTTTGAAGAACGATTTGTTATTTCTTCACAGTTGTGGGACAAGTAAAATTACATATCTTGCAAAAACAAAAAACAAAAAACAAAAAAGACAGAAAGTCACGCTTTGTGGCAAATTTAAGTATATTAGAAAAGAAAGCTGGATGCGGTGGCTCAGGCTTGCAATCCCAGCATTTTGGGAGGCCGAGGCAGGCGGATCATGAGGTCAAGAGATCGAGACCATCCTGGCTAACACGGTGAAACCCCATCTCTACTAAAAATACAAAAAATTAGCCGGGCGTGGTGGCAGGTGCCTATGGTCCCAGCTACTCCGGAGGCTGAGGCAGGAGAATGGCATGAACCTGGGAGGTAGAGCTTGCAGTGAGCCAAGATCGTGCCACTGCACTCCAGCCTGGACAACAGAGCGAGATTCCATTGAAAGGGAAGGAAGGAAGGAAGGAAGGAAGGAAGGAAGGAAGGAAGGAAGGAAGGAAGGAAGGAAGGAAGGAAGGAAGGAAAGAAGGAAGGAAGGAAGGAAAGGAGGGAGGGAGGGAGGGAAAAAAGGCTGAAAACCAGTAAGCTAAACATTCATTTCAAAAAGGTAGAAACAGACAATTAAATCTAAAGAAAGAAGAAAATAAGAGAACTAGCTGGACATGGTGGCTCACGCCTATAATTCCAGCACTGTGGGAGGCCAAGGTGGGTGGATCACGAGGTCAGGAGTTTGAGACCAGCCAGGCCAACACGGTAAAATCCTGTCTCTACTAAAAATACAAAAATCAGCCAGGTGTGGTGGCAGGTGCTTGTAATCCCAGCTACTCAGGAGGCTGAGGCAGGAGAATCACTTAACCTGGGAGGTAGAGGTTGCAGTGAGCTGAGATCGTGCCACAGCACTCTAGCCTGGGTAACAGAGTGAGACTCCATCTCCCAAAAAATAAAAAGAAAAGAAAAGAAGATATAACTAGTTAAAAACAAATGTACAAAATAAAGTGTCAACAAAGTCAAAAGTAATTTTTGTGAAGATTAACAAAATTGATAACCATCTCTCAAAATCGATCAAAAAAAGGAAAAGCATACAAATAACCAATGTCAGAAATGAAAAGGGAGTTATCACTATAGATTCTACAAACTTTAGAAAGATACTATAAAGATATTATTAACAAGTTGATGGCAATTTGAAAACGTAGATGTTTGTTTTAGTCTATTTTCTGTTGCTAAAACAGAATACAATAGACAGGGTAATTTACTAAAAAGAAATTTATTTCTTATAGTTCTAGAGACTGGGAAGTCCAAGAGCATGGTGCCTGCATCTGGTGAGGGCCTTCATGCCACATCATAACATGGCAGAGAGCATCATGTGTTCAAAGGGCAAGAGCAGGCCAGCTCAGGTCTTTTTTCCTTTTCTTATAAAACCACCAGTCCCATCATGGTGGCCCCACCCTGATGACCTCGTCTAATCTTAATTACCTCCCAAAGACCCCCACCTTCATATCAAAACAGACACAAGAAGAAAGAGACACTATGAAGTTCTTGCAGTAATTTAAATATAGGCACAATTTTTTTGCAGCCAAATGCTATCAAGAAGTAAACTCTCCCCACCACTTTAATCTGAGTTGGGCTTATGACTTCTTTGACCAACAGAATGTGGTAAAAGTGATGTCTGAAGTTTCCATTTTCACTCTCTTGGACCCCTGAGACCATCATATAAAGAAGCCAGTCTAGCCTATTGTAAGAGAGGACACGTACAGATGTTCTAAAGTGTAGTCTGGATCTCCATTTTGTCTGTTTTAATCACACTTCTTTTAGTTGCATGGCATAGAACCCCACTCAAGCTTACTGAAGCAAGTGGAGTGGGCTGAAAACATCCACCACAGCCCAAAGAAACTAGAGCTGGAAACAAAAAGCCACCAGGATCCAGACCCTTTCAGGGACCACAGGAACTTGCAGGGAGCCAAAGGCCTGTGGGATATGACCAACTCAGCATTCCACTGAGGCTACATGATCAAACAGCAAACCGTTTATCATGAATACGGAATGTGGGGGAACTCACTTCTGTGCCTGCCCCAGAAGGTTTGCTAAGGGCAATAGCTTTCTGGTGCCACCAAGCTCCTTGAGGTTATCTACTGGGACATCTAGAGAATGCAGTCTTGCAAGCCTACTCTGGACCGAGCAGCTGACCTCTTCTTCTACCCTCTTCTCACTATCTCTTTTGCCTAATAAATACGGGGGCTGTGTAAAGCTCAGGGCCCTTGTCCACTAGAGGCAAGGTGCCCCCTGACCCCTTCTTCCAAATACTCTTTTGTCTCTTGTCTTTTATTCCGGCATTTGCCCCCCTTTGTTCAGTCCACCAGGGATTGTGGCAGGTTACAGGAACTGATCACAATTCTCTCTCCACTACCTGGGTTTCCTCCTAGCTCAGACAAATGGTATAAAATCCTGCAACCCTGAACTTACGGGATTTCTATCTGGCTCCTAAACCAATGAATAACTTCCTTTGTCTTGGAGATTAATCCCTAGGAGAGACTCCCATAGGCCAGGCTCATTCTTCCAAGCAAAGCATAACCCTTGAGTATCAAATGGCCAGTTATTCCAATTTCCGGAGGTTTGGGATCACCTCCAGGGAGGAAGGTCTCGTCTGAATGCTGAATGTGGGTGCAGGCCACGGGCATGCTCAGCTCAGCACTCTGGGGTCTCTCTTATTGCATACATGCCTGTCTGCTTTCTGTTCTTTAGGACCAGTCCCTACTGGGGAGCCTGTATCAAACAGCTGTGCCCATGGAGCCTGTATTCCTGAGGAGAAGCATGAAGAAGCCACAGCAGCCACTGTTGGTACCTGCCCAGATCCACTCAGCATCTCTTCTGCATGTTTAAGGCTGCTCACTTGATCTCATTATACTCTGCTTAGGGCCTTCTTCTGATGGCAGAGGTGAACTTGGCCTATAAAGGGCAAGCCGGAAGTACCAGATAGTCAATGCCCATGAAAATATCCCTTCATGACAGATGGGAAGTTGGTAGATAAACACAATTCCCTTACTCCTTGATAGGGTAACTGGGTTATGTTCTGTAAAGTCCCCCACAGGTCCCCAGTGGGACTGAGTCCCACTTGCCCAGAGTGGTAACTCACTTGATAATGCACCTTTTATTGGCTGCCTTCCTCTCTATGTCTCCCTTCTCCATCCATCTACCAGTATTTCTGGAATCACATTCAAATTACCATCTGCATTCAAATTCTGAGTTGGCTTCTGGAAAATGGAAACTAAGAACAGAAATCCAGTGCATAGGCCAGGTGCGGTGGCTCACGCCTGTAATCCCAGCACTTTGGGAGGCTGATATGAGCAGATCACCTAAGGTCAAGAGTTTGAGACCAGCCTGACCAACATAGTGAAACCGTCTCTACTAGAAATACAAAAATTAACTGGGCGTGGTGGCGGGCACCTGTAATCCCAGCACTTTGGGAGGCTGAGGCAAGGAGATCACCTGCGGTCAGGAGTTTGAGACCAGCCTGACCAACATGGTGAAACCCTGTCTCTACTAGAAATACGAAAATTAGCTGGGCATGGTGGTGGGCGCCTGTAATCCCAGCTACTCGGGAGACTGAGGCAGGAGAATTGCTTAAACTCAGGAGGCAGAGGTTGTGGTGAGCCGAGATCATGCCATTGCACTCCAGCCTGGGCAACAAGAGTGAAATTCTGTCAGAAAAAAAGAAAGGCCAGGCGCGGTGGCTCACGCCTGTAATCTCAGCACTTTGGGAGGCCGAGGTGGGCAAATCACAAGGTCAGGAGATCGAGACCATCCTGGCTAACACGGTGAAACCCCGTCTCTACTAAAAATACAAAAAATTAGCTAGGCAAGGTGGCGGTCGCCTGTGGTCCCAGCTACTCGGGAGGCTGAGGCAGGAGAATGGCGTGAACCCGGGAGGCGGAGCTTGCAGTGAGCCAAGATCGCGCCACTGCACTCCAGCCTGGGAGACAGAGTGAGACTCCGTCTCAAAAAAAAAAAAAAAAAAAAAAAAAAAAAGAGAAGGAAGGAAGGAGGGAGGGAGGGAGGGAACGAAGGAAGGGAGAAATCCAGTGCATAGCCTTCTAAGCCACACATCCTTCCATGCAGTTGTTGTCAATAATAAAGCCAGTATTTTCATCTCCATTGCCTAATGCCTCTAACTGTTGCCCAGCTGATTCTGAATTCAGCAGGGAAGACGCATGTTATCTATCACCCCCCCGCGAGCCTCCAGAAAACAGAATACAGATTTGGAGAATGCAGCCAGGCACTGTGTCAAGCGCTTATAGTGCTAGCTACTCTAGAAGCTGAGGCAGAGGATCACTGGAGCCCAGAAGGCTGCAGTGAGCTATCATCGCACCACTGTGCTCCAGCCTGGGCAACACAGCAAGACCCTGTCTTTAAAATATATATATATATATATATATGTAACAAGTTGGGGAATGCTAGAGTAGAAGGGAGCGAGGGTCTTTCCCCCATGCACGGAGCATGAGTCAGGAAACAGCTGTGTGGCAGAGTTCACAAGGGAGGCCAGGGTAGTCTCAACCCTGGGGCACAGCTGCAGTGTCCTGCTCTTCCCAGGCGCTTCCTTGGCACACCCGGTGAAGCTGGGGAACAGATGACTCTGCCCAGCCAGCTCTCCTAGGGCCCTCTCAGGTATGGATGGCAGGAGTCAAAGCCCAGTATACACAGTCTTTATTTATTGGAAGTCCTGACATCCAGGAAAGCCAGGCCCATGGCCAGGGCTCGGGACTCCATCTGGTCACTCTGCAGGGGAGGGGGGTTGGGGGCAGTCATTCATGTCCAGTTTTCCTGCAGTCAGAGGAGTCCTCAGGAGGCAGGAAGTGGCTTTGCCTGTGGAGAAAGCACATCAACAACTAGTAGCACCTCCTCTGTGCCCAGCCTGGGGAACCTATGTAGACACCACAGAGGAGACCCTGCAGAGCCCACAGTCTGCAGGGAGAAGGGTGTCAGGCAATGACCTTGGCCCTGAGCCATGTGAAAACGTCAGCTGTGGTGAAGTGTCATGGCGGGCAGGGAAGGCGCCATTCTGCTGTATTTACAGAGCACCTGCCGAGTACCCAGCAGGCAGCACTCTCTGACTCAAGCAGGGAGAGACAGAAAACAAATATGTTAACACTGGAGAAATTCTATGAAGAAAATTTAATCAGGGTAAAGAGCAGAGGTGTGTGTGGAATGGGAGGGACATGTACCACTTAAATTGTCAGCCACAAAAACATGGGACATTCTGTAAAGTCTGTAAGCCATGCTGTAGGAGATGAGAATGTTTGTGTTCGCTACTGTGTAGACCAGACAACATGGGAGGCCCACATCTCACTGCCCCTACCTAGGAAGGAAAAATTGTTAACTGGGATGCCATCCCCAGGAAAGATGGGATGATGAGGAGGAGCTGATTGTAGTTACTCTGAGTGCACTGGAAAGCCACAAGAAGGTTTTAAAGGGGAAAGATCTGACCTAATCCCCTGGTTTTTTTTCCTGTTTGTTTTTTGTTTTCTGTGTTTTTTTGGAAGACACAGTCTCACTCTATCGCCCAGGCTAGAGTGCAATGGTGCAATCTTGGCTCACTGCAATCTCTGCCTCCTGGGTTCAAGCAATTCTCCTGCCTCAGCCTCCCTAGTAGCTGGGATTACAGGTACCTGCCACCACGCGTGGCTAATATTTTGTATTTTCAGTAGAGATGGGGTTTCATCATGTTGGCCAGGCTGGTCTCGAACTCCTGACCTCAGGTGATCCACCCACCTCAGCCTCCCCAAGTGCTGGGATTACAGGCATGTGCCACCGTGCCCGGCCCTAATTCCCATTTTTAAAAGCTCCTTTGGCTGCCAGGGAAGAGAAGACTGTCAGGGCAGGGGTGGCCACAGGGAGAACAGGGAGAGGCTGGTTGCTGGTCCAGGGAGGGAAGCCGCAAATGGCTCTAAGATAGGATGGAGTCTTCACTGTTCATATGCCCAAAAAAGCTTGAGAGAGAAATGTCCCCAACAGCTGACTGAGAACAGTATGTGATCGTTAGGTAATGTTTTCTGAGAAGTAAGTTTCTTCTGGCTCTCAGGAATCGCAGTTTCTGCCCTTGGGGTCTGAACTCATCACTTATCCCTGCCTTACAAAAATAATTAATGCCTATAGGGCCTGGTAAGAAGGGCATCGCCCCAATCTTCAGCCAACAGCTCCCCTGACACAGGCATAGGATATGAGCCTTGATGGAGGGGCACAGGGACCTTGGGAACTCGAAGACAGGGGAGGGGAGTGGGTGGGACATCAGGGAGGTTTTCTGAGAGAGGTGCCATCTAAGCTGGAATAGGAATTAGCCAGGAGATGGATTAGGAAGGGCAGTCCCGGCAGAAGGAAACAGCTGGACAAAAGCAGCAGAGATGTGCACTTGAGTAACTGCATGTTCACTGGGGCTGGAACATAGAGCTTAAGGGGGAAAGTGGGAAGAGGTGGGACCATGGGTTGCAGGGACTGCATCCCACAGGGCCCTGTGGGCTGTGCTGGCATTAAGACTTGGGTTGGTGGAAGTGAGAACCATGGAAAGGTTTGTAAGTAGAAGCAGAACATGGTCAGATTTCCTCTGAGATCAGTCTAGAATGATCACCAAGAACGACTGGAAGGTCAAGATGAAGCATGGGGCCCAAGAGAAGGATGGCCTGGTGACCCAAGAGAGAAGACAGGGCTGCAGGGGCAGAGAGAAGGCCCCGGGAGAGGGTGCTCAGAGGGGCTGGGGAAAGATGTGACTTTCACCTTTGGAGCTCACAGTCCAGTGAGGAGGGCAGTAAACATCTAAAAGAGCATTTTTCAACGTTTTCCCATTACTGCCTCTCCTCAAGGAGTCATTTTAGACTTTTGTTCTAATTACCCAACCATGAAACTTACATATCACAGATATACTGTATATCTGGCTTACATATTAGATACATTTAAAAGAGTGAGCTTTTTTTTGGCCACCTCAGCCCAGCCCCTCTCCAGTTGCAGATGAAGAGTAGTGGGAGAGAGAGGGTGAGGGAGGAGGTGGATGAAGTCAGCCTAGGGAAGAACACAGAGAACCCAGCAACGACCTGGAATTTTATTCTCAATGTGACGCAAAGCCACTGGAGAGATTTAAGCATAGGTGTAATGAGACCAGATTTCAGTCCTAACATGCTCAACATGGAGGGGGAGGGTGTGGGTGGTGGTGGATTAAAGCAGGGGCTATATGGGGCAAGAAGTGATGATGTTCTGGATTCTGGATGCATGGCAAAGGCCTGTGTGGTGGTGGGGTGGGGCTGAGGATGACTCCTAAGTCTTTACCCTGAACAATCAGAAGGATGAAGGGGATGTTGTGGAGAAAAGAGATGAACTGAGATGAGCCCCTCTTACCTCCACAGTTGTAGGTGAACGTGGTGGCTGCACCTGCTCAGCGCACTGCAGGAAGCGGCGCATATGCTCCGCACAGTTGCCCACAGCTGCCTCGTTCTGTCGAAGACACTCCTCGAAGGCCTCAAAAGGCTGAGCACAGGCCTGGCGGATCTGGCGGATGATTGGGCTGTGGGGGTAGGGCAGTTCAGCCTCTGGGAGATTCCCACCCCACTGCCCACCCCCCACACTGTCTCATACTTGCCCACACTCACTGGGAGGATGTGCATTGGGCAATGCTCATCTTAAGGTAGTGACAGTCCCGCTGCCAGGATTCCGGCTTGGCTGCCACACACTGGCCATACTGCTCCAACTCCCGGCCACAGTAGCGAGCGGTGACCTCCAGAGCTGCCTGCCTGTGGGACAGGATGGGCTGAGGATCATTCCAGGCAGCAGGCAAGCGAGGGAATCTTTTTTTTTATTATTTTTTAGAGACAGGGTCTCACTGTGGCCCAGGCTGGAGTGCAGTGGCATGATCATAGCTCACTGTAGCCACCAACTCCTGGATTCAAGTGATCTTCCTGCCTCAACCTCCTAAGTAGCTGGGACGACAGGCATAAGCCACCATGCCCAGCTAATTTTTTATGTTTTGTAGAGACAGGGTCTTGCTATGTTGCCCAGGCTGGTATTGAACCCCTCAGTTCAAGTGATCCTCCCGCTTAGACCTCCCAAAGTGCTAGGATTACAGGCATGAGCTATGGTGCTTGGCAAAGAAAGGGAGTTCTGGTCTGGATCTGAAGTAGGACTAGGCGTTCAGGGCAGATGTGGGAGTCTGAAGGATCCTGAGATGGGGCCAAAGAAGTGTAGAGGTGAGGCCTAGCCCTGGGGCTTGTAAAGCAGAAGGGGAGCTTCTCGGGAGAGAGTGGAGGTTCTAAAACAAGGTCTGATTAATCTAAGGTAGGCCTTCTGGGTCCTAGAAGACAGGCCTTGAAATCCAGGCATCCCCCAGTAGGCCTGAGGATCATGCAGAGAAGACTTATGGACTTAGAAGTAAGATCTAGAATTCCAGGGAGAGAGCTTGAGAGCCCTAAATGGGTTTGGGGATTCTAAAAGTGAGGTTTAGAGGTTCAGGAGGTGGGGTCTCAGGTCCTGGGGAAGAGTGTCTTAGCCAAAGAGTCTTCAAGATGAAACCTGAGGCCGTGGTGCGGGACTCAAGTCCCAGGGGCATGAGGTCTGGAAGCCCTGGATGAGGTTGGTGCTCTGGGAATCCTGGGCAAGGTCAGAGTGGTCTAGGAACAAGTCTATGGACCCTATAGGTGAGGACTGGGGTCCTGGGCAGATCTGGAAGGGTCAATAGGTAAAGTTTGGTGATCAAGGGGGAGGAATCTGGAGCTCTGAGGACAGGTGTAGGAGTCCTAGAGGTCCCTAAATAGGTCTGTAGTCTTAGGATTTCGGTGTGAAGGGCCGGACCAGGGGTACTGGGGGCAGAGCTTGGGTGAAGAGTGACTGGACCGAAGTCCTAAGCTGCTGCGAGAGGGGGCGGGGCCTAAACGCTTAGAGGGCGGGGCTTGGGCATGCGGAGGGTTGTAACTCGTGAGGGAAGGCGCTGAATCCTGAGGGTCAGATCTCCAAGAAGGAGGGAGGCTGGTCCTAATTCCGGAGGTCCTAGACTAGGTCTAGATCACTGGGTAAGAGAAGGGGAGCGGCCGCACGTATACGGTAGGCGCTCTCACTACTCACATCTCGAGACTTTTGCCGGCGTAGGTCTGTCCGGGGGAACGACCCGCCTTTTCCGGTATCGGTTGTCATGGCGGCGCCCAGCCCAGCCTGTTTTTTTCCGGTAGCCAATTGAACTAACAACCGGTTCCCTTTAGGACTAATCTGTCATGGCGGCGCCCCACCTCTTCTTCCGGTCCCGACTCGTCATGGCGACGCCCTGAGTAGCCACTTCCGCCCTCTTCTGGCTAGATTTATCCCTATTTCCGGCTTGCCATGGCAGCGCTCGGGGTTCAACGGAAGTAAGCGATGGAAAGTACGGTGGTGCCTCCGCTCCAAAGAGAATGCGCCGCTGAGCTGCGCCGCACCTCACGGGATTGAGCCGCAGACACAAGCGCTCCAAATCTCCGAATGGAGGTGGTGGGAAGCGGCTGCTGTTGCTGCGGCGTCTCAACATGTTGTTCCCATTTTGGTTGGGTGCTGTGGCGGTAGGCTGTTGGACTCAGGGATAGGGGGCCTGATTCCTAACGCCACGCTGCCACCATCGGCCTTGCGCTGACGCTGATAGTCCTCCTGGCACCCTGGTTCATGCGAGCGCTTGGAACAGAAGGGAAGAGGGAGTCAAACCAAGAGCCGAACTAATTCGGCTTGGGCCTCGTATTTACTCAGCCTGGGTGACCCAGACGTTCCTCCATCCCTTAGTGTAGGCCAGGACAGACATGGTGTTTAATCCCGACTCCATGAGACTATCAAGCCAGTTACTTCCTCTCTTTGTAATTAATTCCTCCTAGTGTAGTAACATTTCCCCCTTCCTTCTCATCTGTCTTAAAAGTGTGAGGTTAGACATGGGCGTGAGTTTCCCCACTTAAAAGACTGGATATCCCCTGGTCAGAGAACTGAGCATCAGTCCTGCCATTTAGTTTGCAGATCTTTCAAGACTCTAGTCAAAATGAGCAGAACACTTTGCAGTTAATCATAGAGTTGAAGATGAATGAGAAGATGAACGAGAGCTACTTGACTGTGAACTAGTAACGACCACTTGGAGTCTCAGTGTGTCTGTAAAATGATGATGATGACAGTGACCTCATAGAGGACATAGTGCAAGTGAACAGTTTGATACTGAGCTTGGAGCCTCAGGAGTTCTGGATAAGTGAGAGCTCTACGGGAGGCTGTAACCATGAGCTACCCTGGTTGGCATTTGACATCCGAGGACCAGCACTGGTCATCTGAATCTGCCATAGGCACAGAAAGCTTTACACCTTGAGATCCCTCCATTCTTCTTAAACTTCCAAGTGTATGTTTGGTGGGAGAAGAGGGGAGGGGATCAACATTTAAAGGCTCTGGAAGGAGTCAGATAACTGTTTTTGGCTTCAAATGTAGACTGAATCCCTAGATTTTCCTCTACTGGGAGAATGAAATCTTAACCCACCCCGTTCCTTTGTTGCTACTCAGAAACGGATACCCCAAAGATGCATTTTGACATACTGAAAGGCCTTAGAAGCTACCTCAGAAGATCTAACCTTTCTTGTTGGTGTGTGGGGGTGGGGATGCCCACAGGTACACAGGGAGGGAGTTTCTGAAATTTTCTTATCTGACCACGAAAGCAAAAAAGAAGTTCAATTGTCTTAAACCCGGTTTCTAGGGATCTCATTAAAGAACTAGGAAAAATCAACCACCTGTTAACAGAAAAACCAAACTGAAATGTCTTGAAGAGGTTTGTTTTGAGCCAATATGAGTGACCATGGCCTGGGAAACACAGGTCCTGAGAAAGTGTGCCTGAGACAGTAGAATTACAGTTTGGTTTTGTACATTTTAGGTGGATGGCAGTTACAAAGACATAAATCAGTACATGGAAGGTAAAGATTGTGTTCAGCTGGGTGCAGTGGCTCACGCCTGTAATTCCAGCACTTTGGGAGGTCGAGGTGGGCGGATCGCTGGAAGTCAGGAGTTGGAGACCAGCCAGGAGTAGAGATATGGCAAAACCCTGTCTCTACAAAAAATACACAAAATTAGCCAGGCATGGTGGCAGGTGCCTGCAGTCCCAGCTACTCAGGAGGCTGAGGCACGAGAATTGCTGCGGAGGTTGTAGTGAGCCGAGATCACACCGCTGCACTCCAGCCTGGATGACAGAGCATGATTCTGTCTCAAATTTAAAAAGCTACAGTATTTTTATAATACATTTTGTAGTACCACTTATAACCACTTGGGTGCGTGGGTTGCCCATTAAATAAAACAGTTTACAGTTGACCCTTGAACAAGATGGATTTAAAGTGTACTGATCCACTTATACTTGGATTTTCTTCTGCCTCTGTCACTCTGAGACAGCAAGACCAACCCCCCTTCCTCCTCCTCAGCCTACTCAATGTGAAGAGGACAAGGGTGGACGCCTTTATGATGATCCACTTCCACTTAATGAATAGTATATTTTCTCTTCCTTACAATTTCCTTAACACTTTCTCTCTAGTTTACTATTGCAAGAATACAGTATATAATGCATATATCATACAAAATATGTGTTAATCTACTGTTTATGTCATCAGTAAGACTTCAGATCCACAGCAGGCTATTAGTAGTTAAGTTTTGGGGGAGTCAAAAGTTATATGTGGATTTTCTACTGCATTATTTAAGGGTCAACTGTAGATTCAAGAACTACCTAGGAGTGTAGAGTTGACTGATAGCACTGGGACTGATGATAACATCATAACCTGAAGAAGTGTCAACAATGGTAATGGACCCCCAGCAACCCTGGAGTGGGGATGTCTAAAGATGGATGTCATCCACCAGGCAGGAGTTGGTACTGCCAATGTGTCATGTATTGCAGCCTCTTTTATTGTTACTTGTTTATTTTTTGAGACGGCATCTCGCTCTGTCACCCAGGCTGGAGTACAGTGGCACAATCTCAGCTCACTGCAACCTCCACTCCCGGGTTCAAGTGATTCTTCTGCCTCAGCCTCCCGAATAGCTGAGACTACAGGCGTGTGCACCACGCCCGGCTAGTTTTTGTATTTTTAGTAGAGATGGGGTTCCACCATATTGGCCAGGCTGGTCTGGAAGTCCTGACCTCGTGATCCGCCCATGTCAGCCTCGCAAAGTGCTGGGGTTACAGGCCTGCAGCCTCTTTTACTACAACAGATATGGGAGAGAGTCACAAGTGTGGCATATGGTGGTGGCTTCTGCATTAGAAACATAGGCCAAGTGCGGTGGCTCATCCCTGTAAATCCCAGCACTTTGGGAAACCGAGGTGGACAGACTGCTTGAGCCCAGGAGTTTGAGACCAGCCTGGGCAACATGGTGAAATTCTGTCTCTACAAAAAGTACAGAAGTTACCTGGGTGTGGTGATGTCATAGATAGTGGATTTATCCTTCCAACACCAACAACTAAAAAATCTGGACAAAATAGGAGACAACAGAGTTCAGACACTGGAAACAAGCATTGTAGCACAGTGGTCCCCAAGAGAAAGGAGACAAATGAAGTGACACTAGTGGCCCGGTTTATGTCTGGAGAGTTAGTTTCCAGGCTACACAGCCCAGGGGTATCCCTGAGTTGGGACAAAGTTGAGAATTTGGAGAGGCCAAGGCAGCTAGAGTTTGTAAGGCAGGGTACCAGAGAGTAGCATGACACAGGCCTGCAGAGGGTTTCCTGCATGTGTAGCGCACAGCATGTCTGTGAATACACTCCTGGAGGCCAAGGGAACCACCAGGAAGGTGCAGGCAGAGCAATCCCTAGAGCTTGCAGTTGTCCATGTTCCACCCCCAGCCACAGAGGAGACCATCACTGTGCATGGGATAAACTACTCAAAGATACTGCCTCTCTAGTGAGGCAAAATTAGCCCTAATGGCTGCTCTGGTCTCACCTAAGTAAGCTTAGAAACACTGAAGCAAGCCCTCAGTTCAAAGAAAAATGGAAATATGGAAATCAAGATCTCCAGATATAGTCAATATAACCCTTATGACAAAAATAGCACAAAGGCCAAGAGACAGGAAAGTGTGTGCTGTTGCTAAGTTGTTCTACTACCTGTGAAATGATAGAATATTACATAAAAGTGCGACAAGTCTAAAGATTTACACTAGAAATTTTAAAAGAAACAACAAGAAATGAAAATGAGGGTAGGGTTAATGAGCCAACAATGGAGATAAAAATGAAATAAGAAAAAAATAAATTAGCCCCGCACAAGTATGTATGGCCATCTGATTTAAACCCTGTCACTCCGGCTGGAGAGCAGTGGTGCGATCACGGCTCACTGCAGCCTTGACTCCCAGGCTCAGATGATCCTCCCACCTCAGCCTCCTAGGGAGCTGGGACTACAGGTGCACACCACCATGCTTGGCTAATTTTTTTAGTAGAGACGGGGTCTGGCTGTGTTGCCCAGGCTGGTCTCAAATTTCTAGGCTCAAGCAATCATCCCACTTCAGCCTCTCAAAGTGCAGGGATTACAGGTGTGAGCCACTGCACCAGGCCTATGGCCATCTGATTTTTGACAGAAGTGCAAAAGTAATTCAATAAAGGATTGCTTTCAAGTAGCAGTGCTAGAGCAATTGGATATCTACTGGCAAAAAAAAAAAAAAAAAAAGAATCTTGATCTAAACCTTACACCTTGTACAAAATGTACAAAAGTGGAAAATGGATCATAGATTTAAATATAAAGCATAAGACTATAAAACCTTTAGAAAATAACATACAAGAAAATCTTTGGGCTAGGTGAAGAGTTCTTAGACGTAACAGCAAAAACGCAAAAACCCGTAAATTGGGCTTCATCAAAATTTAAATTTGTTTCTCTGCAAAATACCTGTGAAGAGGATGAAAAGACAAACTATGGACTGGGAGAAATTACTTGCAAAGCACTTGGTGACAAAGGCTTTGTATCTGGAATATATAATGAAGTCTTGAAAGTCAAAAGAAAGAAGACAAACAAACCGATTAAAAAATGAGCAGCAGACATTTCACTGAAGATATACAGATGGCAAACAAACACATGAAGAGATGTTCAACATCTTCAGCCATTAGAGAAATGCAAATTAAAGCCACAATGGGATATCACTACCCATCTATCAGAATGGCTAAAATAAGAAATAGTGGGCTGGTCCAAATGCAATGGTGTTTGCAACAAATTGACCACAACCACTTACAGATTTATTTGTTCTTTTTCCACTCCCACTGCTTCACTTGACTAGCCTTAAAAAAAAAAAAAAAAAAAAGTGACATCGCCAAATGCTGGTTGGTCAGAATGCCAAGAAATGAATCACTCATGCATTGCTGGTAGGAATGTAAAATGGCACAGCCACTCTGAAAAGTTTGGCAGTTTCTTAAATGAAATATACAACTACCATATGACCTAGCAATCCCAACCTTGAACATTTGTCCCACGGAAATGAAACTTATGTTTACACAATAACCTGTATAGTAGTCCTCCTTATCTGCAGTTTTGCTTTCCTTTTTTTTTTTTTTTTTTTTTTAGACTCTAGTCTTGCTCTGTTGCCCAGGTTAGTGTGCAGTGGCGTGATCTTGGCTCACTGCAACCTCTGCCTCCTGGGTTCAAGTGATTCTCCTGTCTCAGCCTCCTGAGTAGCTGGGATTACAGGTGTGTGCCACCACATCCAGCTAATTTTTGTATTTTTAATACAGACGGGGTTTCCCCATGATGGCCAGGCTGGTCTCAAACTCCTGACCTCAAGTGCTCAGTACACCTTTGCCTGCCAAAGTCCTGGATTACAGGCATGCACCACCGCACCCAGCCAGTTTTGCTTTGTGTAGTTTCAGTTACCCACAGCCTGAAAATATGTGAGTACAGTATATTTTGAGGCCACATTCATTTAATTACAGTATAATTGTTCTATTTATTGTCAATCTCTTACAGTGCCTAATTAAACTTCATCAAAGGTATGTATGTATAGGAAAAAATATATATAGGATATATAGTACATATAGCACATATGGATAGTGTATATACCATGGTTTCAGACACTCACTGGGAGTCTTGGATATATTCTTTAAGGATAAAGGGGGACTATTATACATGATTGTTCAGATCAGCTTTATTGTTAATGTCCCGAACTGGAAACAACCAAAATGTTTAAGGTGAATGGTTAAAGTATGTACATATATACTATGTATGTATGCTATGTGCATAGTATATCCATGTTATGGAGTACTATATAGCAATAAAAAGGAATTAACTATTGATACATGCAACTACCTGAATATATCTCAAGGGAATTGAATGAAAAGGCCATTCTCAAAAGGTTATATTTCATGATCCCATTTACGTAAGATTCTTGAAATAAGAAAACTATAAAGAACAGATTAGTGGTTTCCAGGGGTTAGAAATGGGGGACAGAGATAAAAGGATAGTATGGCAGAGCTCTGTGATGACAGAACAGCTCTGTATCTTGCTTATGTTGCTGTTTTCGTCAATCTACACAGGTGATAAAATGAAATAGAACTGGTTACCACATGCAACACAAATGAGTGCAAGTAAAATGGGTGAAATTTGAATAAGCTCTGTGGACTGTCCCAATGTCAATTTCTTAGTGGTGAATCTACAATCAAAAAGCTAAAAAATGGTTTTTTTGGGAAATGTTTTTAGTGCTGCTATAAATGGAAATGGAGAGATGGACAATAGACCTCAGCTGTGGGATCGTTCAGTAGACAGAACCTGGAATAGTGTGCGAAAGTGTATGGCTGCGATTCTATTAACAGCAGGGAGAAATGTCAGTCAGTAGAATCCAGTTTTTCCTTATTCTTCTCAACCAGTTTCCTGAAGCAAAGCCTATCTTTTCTATTAAATAGTTTTTTTCTTTTGCCTTTTTTTCTTTTTTTCTTTTTTTTTGAGACGGGGTCTTATTCTGTTGCCCAGGCTGGAGTGTGGTGGCGCAATTTTGGCTCACTGCAGCCTGGACCTTCCGGGCTCAGGAGATTCTACCACCTCAGCCTCCTGTGTAGCTGGAACTACAGGCGTGTACCACCACACCAGGCTAATTTTTTATGTAGAAATGGGGTTTCCCCATGTTACCCAGGCTGGACTTGAATTCCTGGGCTCAGCCAGGAATTCAATCTGCCGAGCCAGTGTTGGGATTATGGGTGTGAGCCACTGCACTCAGTCTTTTTTATTTAGAGAGACTGGGTCCTGCTCTGTCACCCAGGCTGGAATGCAGTGGCACAATCTTGGCTCACTGCAGCCTCGATCTTTTGGGTTCAAGCAATCCTCCCACCTCAGCCTCCTGAGTAGCTGGGACTACAGGGGTGTGCCACCATGCTTGGCTAATTTTTTTGTCATTAGTCTCAGCCCAGGCTGGTGTAGAACTCCTAGGCACAAGTGATTGCTCCTGCCTAGGCCTCCTAAAATGTTGGGATTACTGGCGTTAGCCACTATGCCCGTCCTGCTGAGCCTATCTTGAAATGATAGATTTTTCTGAGTCTTTTCCTATCTGCCTTATTTTATAATTAGTGACAGACCATCTAAACCAAACTCAGGAAAGAATTACCTTAGGAAAGCTTTCATCATCAAAAAACATCCTATAATTGCACAAGTATATACAAGATGATCTATTATCAACAGTTTATAATGGCCAAAGATAAATAGGCAGAGTATTTGCAGAAAAAAGTTATAATAGCCAAAGAATGGAACACCTCAAATACACAGGGGATGGTATATCTGTACAATAAAATACTGTACACAGGAAAGAAAACATAAGCGGCACTCTACACACTGCTATGAAAGCAGGTCAATATAAATGCAGAAAAAAGCCAAGTATAGAAGTGTAGACTAAATATAAAATGCTGACTGGAGGCCAGGCGCAGTGGCTCACACCTGTAATCCCAGCATTTTGGGAGGCCGAGGTGGGTGGATCACTTGAGGTCAGGGTCTTTAAGACACGGTCTTCCTACATTACCCAGGCCGGCCTTGAACTCCTGCACTTAAATGATCCTCCCACCCCAGCCTTTCAAATAGCAGGGACTACAGATGCACAGCACCATGCCTGGCTTCCAAAATGGATGAATCTTATTTCACTATCCTAAGTGAAATAAGCCAGTCACAGGACAAATATTGCATGATACCACTATATGAGATAACTATAATAGTCAAACTCGTAGAAACAGGGTAGAAGGGTGGTGCTAGGGGCCAGGGAAATGGAGAGTTGTTCAACAGGTATAAAGCTTCAGTTATGCAAGACAAGTAAGGTCTAAAGATCTGTTGTACAACATGGTGCCTATAATTAACAATACTGTATTGTACACTTAAAGATTTGTTAAGAGGGTAGGTCTTGAGTTACGTGTTCTTACCACAGAAAACAAAACAAAAACTCAACAGCAACCAAAAAGCAAAAAACAAAGGGGCAGGAGGAAACTTGTGGAGATGACAGATATGTTTATTACCCTGATTGTGGTGATGGTATCAAAGGTGTGTACATATAGTCTAACCCATCAAATTGTATTCATTACATATGTAACAACTGTACTTCTATAAAGCTGGCAAAAAACACTGTAACTGTTTGTTTTTACTTCAATGTGGCTATAAGAAAATATAAAATTACATTATATTACAGCTTACATTCTATTTGTATAGTACTGTCCTGCTCAAGATGGATTAACAGGTGTGTGACAGTCACTGCCTGCTGAAAGCAGGGTGTAGGGAACCTGGGGTTGGAAAGGAGACTTGTCACTGTATGTTCTTCCATTTATCAGTATTTCATATTTTGAGAAGACATGAGATTTTTGAACAAATATACAGAAAATCATTGTCGACAGTTAATCTACCAGCGAGGTTCAAACTTTGCATTCTTGGTTTTCAGATCTTGGTTGAGAGTTCTAACACCCTTGAAAAATCTCAAGAGTAACCTGGTAATAGTATCTTCATTGAACTAAAATTACGTTTTGTTTTAATCTGATAGGCCTCCTAATCCAAAAGGTCAACATCAAGTTAAACAACATCCAGTTTCACTTTGATGTTCATAGCTGCCAGTTCAGCTACAAAATACCGAAAAACATAAGGCACAGAAACAGTATCGATAGTGTCACTGCGATTACACAGAGTACAGTTGTATTTTCTGTTGCGCATGGCAGACCAAGAAGGGGGTGGCTTCTCCAACAGTGGAGAGAGTAAACTGCCACACTTCACACACACATGGGCTACTGACCGATCCGAGCAGTTGAAGAGGCGGTCATGAAGGAGAAAAGATGTACCGTGAGCTAAAAGCGCATCCCGTTCCATCTCCCCAAAACGGATTCCACCCTGGACATTTCTTCCCCCGATAGGCTGGTTGGTGACTCTGTCTCGGGCCCCAGTTGTCCTTACTTGAAATTTGTCTGAGACCATATGGCGTAAGCGCTGATAATAAACCACTCCTATGAAGATGTCTGCTTCCAGTTCTAGCCCACTGATGCCACTATATAACCTCTCGGTGCCATAGAAATTGTAGCCAGCAGCCTTTAACATCTCACCAAAGTATTCTAAGGCCGAGTTCTCCTCTGAGAAGATGAAGGGTGTAGCATCATGGCAGAGACCATGCAAAGCTGCAGACTTCCCAGCCATACTCTCAATTAACATCCCGATGGTCATGCGGGATGGAAAACCATGGGGATTGAACAGAATGTCTGGGACCATCCCACTCTCAGTAAAAGGCATGTCCTCAGCCGGCCACAATCTGCTCAAAATGCCCTTCTGCCCATGACGACTGGCAAATTTATCTCCGATAGTTGGGTTCCGAGGCACTCTCATAGTGATGCAAACACACTTGAATTTTCCACTCCCAGTGTCATTACTGCACACTTTGATGTTATCCACAACACAATTTTCTTTACTCCTAGGAAAAAGTAAACCGTATAAGGTCAAGCTATTTGTTTAAACGTATACAGGTAAGTTTCATTGATATAATTAGTGCTTCATATAGGATATTTGTAAAACACATTTTTTTTTTTTTTTTTGATGAGACAGGGTCTCACTTTGTTGCCCAGGCTGGAGAGGGGTGGTGTGATTACAGCTCACTGCAGCCTTGACTTTCCAGGTTCAAGCAATCCTCCCACCTTAGCCTCCTCAGTAGTTGGGACTATAGGTACATGCCACTAGGCTTGGCTAATTTTTAAATTTTTTGTAAAGATAGGGTCCCACTACAATGCCCAGACTGACCTTGCACTCCTGGGCTTAAGGGAGCCTCCCATTTTGGTCTCCCATATTGTCGGGTTGCAGGTGTGAACTACTGTGCCTGGCCTGCAAAACTCATTCTTACCTTTATTCTCCAATACAAACAGAGATGGTATGAATAGAGCTATTGGTGATATTCACTACAGAATTATGTTCATCTGAAAGAAAACTAGCAACAAAGGCAACTGAAAAATTATTATGAAGGCCTACTGAAATAAATTATATTGTAAAATGAGCTAAAATAAGACATTTCTAATAAGAGGTATGAGCTCAACATTTTGGCTAGGAAACATTGCTAACATTGTATATGATAAAGACGACAAAGTTTGGATAATACAGTTTTTTAAAAAAGCACAAATAGACCAGGCACAGTGGCTCACACCTGTAATCCTAGCACTTTGGGAGGCTGAAGCAGGTGGATCACTTGAGCCCAGGAGTTCAAGACCCTCCTGGGCAACATGGTGAAACCATCTCTACTAAAAATACAAAAAATTAGCTGGGCATGGTGGTACGTGCCTGTAGTCCCAGCTACTTGAAGGCTGAGGTGAGAGGATTGCTTGAGCCAGGAGGTGGAGGTTGTAGGGAGTGAGATCACTCCACTGCACTCCAGCCTGGCTAACACACTGAGACCCTATCTCAAAAAACAAACAAACAAAAACCAGCTTGGATACCCAAACTTACTTATAGTACATCACAAAACTTTCCCCAGTGTTGAGGTTTAGGTAGCTGTAATATGGATCTCCATACTGCAGTTTTGCTCCTATAAACGGCAATCCATCGTCATCTAACTTCTGCAAAATCCGTGGGTCACCAGGTTTGATTCCAAACACCAGGCTACTATCTCCTTGTTTAATTTTTTCAGAGAGGTCTATGAACTCAGACTTGTAGACACTTCCATGGGCAAAGCCTCGTTCCCAAGAGGCCTTATTCACAATCTGTGAGGTAAAAGAATCGTTATTTTAAAAGACTGAGGCCAAGTGAGGATTTTCAAAATAAAACTAGGTGGGACTATAATACTTGGTTTAGGATAACTGGCATCACGTTTCAACTCTCCTCACATTTTCCAAATCACTGATACTAACTACAAAAACCCAGACATGGCCGGGCACAGTGGCTCATGCCTGTAATTCCAGCACTTTGGGAGACCAAGGCAGGCAGATCACTTGAGGTCAGGAGTTAGAGACCAGCCTAGCCAACATGGTGAAACTCCATCTCTACTAAAAATAAAAAATCAGCCAGGCATGGTGGCGGGTGCCTATAGTCCCAGCTACTCGAGAGGCTGAGGCAGAAGAATTGCTTGAACCCAGAAGGCAGAGGTTGTAGTGAGCCAAGATCGTGCCACTGCACTCCAGCCTAGACAATAGAGCAAGACTCTGGCTGAAAAAAAACCACAAAAAACAAAAAACACCAAGAAAAACAAAAACCCAGGCACACAGAAATAGCTTAAAATCTAATCATACTTAAATATAAACGGTAGATATATCCAAAACCAAACTCTTCAAAATTTACTCATAATATGCACTCAAACATGCAAGATATATGTGTATCTGAATATTTAGTGGATATTCCTCAAGGCTTGCCCACTTTCAACTTAGACCAAGAACTAATCATTTCATAGAACATCATGTGCCAAATACTAAGTACTTGGGTACACAAAAATATTCCTTCAGTGATTTCACAGTAAACAAAAGAGTTAAAAGATAAAAAGATTGGAACAACATTTCCCGGTAAAACTCACCATGGCATCTTCCATATCATAGCCAGTGTAAGAAATCACGGCAACGATGGCATTGGTCCCAATTGGATAGTTATCCATGTCATAATAATCATACATGGAGGGTCTCACCAAGGGACTCTGAGGAGTCTGAAGACGATACAGTTTGTTATCTGATCGGTCTTGATAAGTGAGAAGTGGAAAGCCCATAGTTTGCTTACCTACACGGAGAAAAACATCTTAGCATTTTCTGCTTCTTTCATCTTGATTATAGGTGTGATACACAACACTGGAAACAACTAAATATTCATCAGAGGAGAATGAATAAATAATCATAGTAGTTATGCTTACTTTAGACTAATACATAAGCTGTGAAAATGAAATAAACCTAAATGTATCAATGTGACCAGACCAGGAAAACCGCGCTGAGTGGGAGAAAGTGCAGACTGACATTTAATGTAAGATTTATGGGCATTTGCAACACGCCCCAAACAATTCTATACCTAGTTTATGGATACATGTATGATATAATAAAAGCTTTAAAAGGGGACAGAAAGGAAGCACACAAATTACAGGATATCACTACTGGGGGGAGAAAAGGGGACAGTAACTATTATGTAATTAGATTACTTTCTTACAGCGGAAGATGTATTTAATTCTAGGTAGTAGAGCATGGGGTGAGATTCCTCTGTGTACTACCTCACAGTATAATCATTTCAGAACAAAATCATTTTAAAATATAAATACACACAAGTGAAATTTTTTTTAAAAAATTATAAACTTAGAGCTTCCAGTAATAAAGGGCTATTCTTACAAGACCACCCTCAACACATACGTATAAGATGCAGAAAAAAGGCCCCAATTACACATATAGCACTGGAGAGTAACCAAAAGCTATCAGAAGCTGAGGAAGAATTTTTACTTGGATGAAAGGAACCACACTGGGTGAATTTCCAGGTTTTTAAGTATTTATGTATTTATTTTTGCCTTATGGCCCAGTGGGGCAGCCACAACTTAGATAGAAACGCACAGTCTTACTGGCTTGAAGAACTAAGAAATAGAGTTCTGAGCATGACAACAATTGGTAAAGGGGAACGTTTCAGAAATGAGAGAACAAAGGGAGACCCTTAAATTCAGCATGTAAAATTGGGTCCCAATCTTTGGTGGACTCCTGAACTATGCATGCATGGGACAGATCAAAGCAGCCCACCTAAGGCTGAAGAATGTACTTCAACTGCCATGTTCACCAAGTTAAGTACCAGTGAACACAAAACCAATCCTCTTCCCCTGGAGAATTTTTGGTGACATGCACTGAGCCAGGTGATGGACTGTGTATTAAGAAGGAAAGATATAAAATGAAAAACATTAAAATGTAATCGAAGGCTCAACACCACACTAAAAACAAACAAAACCAATCCTCTTCAGAGGACTCTAACAGGATCCAGGGTTTAAAACATATTCCTCACAATGTTCATAATACAATCCAGTATTACTGAGCATACAAATAAATGGTGAAACTTGACTTATACTCAAGGAGACTGATCCTGAGATGACCCAGACATTGGAATCTGCAGATAATGACTTTACAACACCCATCATATAAAACTATGCTAAAAATATAAAGGAAAACATGCCCACAATGAATGAAGATAAGAAATCTTAGAGAAGAGAGAAACTATAAAAAAGAAACAAGTCAGGCCAGGCGCAGTGGCTCACACCCGTAATCCCAGCAGTTTGGGAGGCTGAGGCGGGCAGATCACTTGAGGTCAGGAGTTTGAGACCAGCCTGAACAACATGATAAAACCCTGTCTCTACTAAAAATACAAAAAATTAGCTGGGCATGGTGGCACATGCCTGTAATCTCAGCTATTCAGAAGGTGGAGGCAAGAGAATCGCTTGAACCGGGGAGGCAGAGGTTGCAGTGAGCCAAGATCGTGCCACTGCACTCCAGGTGGGTGACACAGCAATACCCTGTCTCAAAAAAGGAAAAAAAAAAAAAAAAAAAAAAAGAAACAAGTGGAAGTGGTGGACTTGAAAATACAGTCATACACTGCATAACAATGTTTTAGTCAATGTAGGATGGCATATATACTATGGCATATATACATTTTTACTGTATCTTTTCTATCTTTAACTACACAAATCCTTGCCATTATCTTACAACTGTCGACAGCACATAGTACAGTTATATGCCACCCAGGTTTGTAGCCTAGGAACAGCAGGCTATACCATATATTAGGTGTGTAGTAGTCTCTGCCATCTAGGTTTATGTAAGTTCACTGTATGATGTTCACACTACGACAAAATCACATACGACTCCCTTCTCCAAATGTATCCCTGTCGTTAAGGGCATATGACTGTAGGCGAAAATTCAGTGGAAGACAGAATGAAAAGTGACTGTGATAATAGGTCAATAAAAATAATTCAATCTGGGCCAGGCACAGTGGCTCACACCTGTAACCCCAGCATTTTTGGGAGGCTGAGGCAGGCAGATCACTTGAGGTCAGGAGGTCAAAACCAGCCAGGCCAATATGGTGAAACCCCATCTCTACTAAAACACAAAAATTAGCTGGGCATGGTGATGTGTGCCTGTAATCCCAGCTACTTGGGAGGCTGAGGCAGGAGAATTTATTGAACACGGGAGGCGGAGGTTGCAATGAGCCGAGATCGCACCACTGCACTCCAGCCTAGGTAATAAAGTGACACTCCATCTCGGGGGGGGGAAAAAAAAAGAAATGATCCAATCTGAAGAAAATAAGGAAAAAAAGAGAACAGAAACTCAATGTCTTATGGAACAATATCAAAAGGTTTAAATATATGAATAACTGATATCTCAGAAGGGGAGGAAAGAGAGAAAAGGGTAGGAGCAATGTTTTTAAAAATAATGACAGAAGAGTTTAGCAATTTAATTAAAAAAAAAAAAATTGGGGGCCGGGCACGGTGGCTTATGCCTGTAATCCAGCACTTTGGGAGGCCAAAGTGGGCAGATCACCTGAGGTCAGCAGTTCAAGACCAGCCTGGCCAACATGGTGAAATCCCGTCTCTACTAAAAATACAAAAATTAGCTGGGTATGGTGGTGAGTGCCTGTAGTCCCAGCTACTTGGGAGGCTGAGGCAGGAGAATCACTTCAACCCAGAAGGCAGAGGTTGCAGGGAGCCGAGATCATACCACTGAATTCCAGCCTAGGCGATGGAGCAACACTCTGTCTCAAAAAAAAAAAAAAAAAGAAACACTATATTCAGAAGACTGCTGCTTTCTAACTAGAAATGACAGAGACTAAGAAAAGCCAGTGTAACAACAACTTTTAAGTGCTGGAAGAAAAATAACTGTCAACTCAGAATTGTATACCCAGTGAAAGATTCCTTCAAGTGAAGCAAAATAAAGACATTTTCAGATAAATGAAAACCAAGAGAATTTGTGGCCAGCAACCTGCAATATAAAAAAATGCTAAAGGAAGATTATCAGGCTGAAGGAAAACTGTAAGCAATGAAAACCTGAATCTTGCAGCAGGAATGAAGAGAACTGGAAGTGATAAATACGCGGGTGACTATGATTGCTTGTATTCTTCAAAACATCAAGTAATAAGACCCCAGGCATACCCAAATCTATGGACATTCTATACCTTTTTCTTCAAAAATGTCAATGTCAAAGACAAAGAATGGTTAAAGATCTGTCATAAATTACAGGAGACTAAATAGACATGCCAACTAAATACATTCAGTGATCCTGGACTGGTTGCTTGTGTCACAGAAAAAAAAAAAAAACTTGCCATAAGCCATATTTTTGGAACAAATGGTCAGCATATGTAAATAAGGACTACAAAAGACTATGCTAGTATCAAGTTTACTTTCCTGATTGTGACTATAACATCGTCCCTCTTCCTTACCCATCTGGCACTGGTACATGTTCCGTGGACTCTGGTTGTGATCAGAGAAAGGGATGAAGTTGGCAATCACACTCAGCAGGCTGTGTGGAAAGAGTTCCTGGTGTGTGGTAACTCCAGCAAAAACCTCATCCTCAAAGATAGCGACATTCATGAAGATCTGGAAGAGCAGATGTCCAAGGCACAAAATAACTGCAACTGCTTACACATTAACTCTTACCATTTCTCAGAGTTCAGCACTCAAAGACTCAACAGAAAACCTTCCCCGCCCAGCATCATAAGTGCTGAAGGGATCAACTGGGAAGCACAGGGAAGCGACCACTTAGAAATACCACTTACTTTACATATTCCACTCGAAATCTACGCCAGACCAATTGTGAAGGGGAATAGGAAGAAAAAATGTTAAGTAGCACAAAGCCTGTAACTCTGCAACTGCAAATATGTAGGCAAAGACTGAGTGTGAATCTAATGGAATGTTTTCACTTCGCCAGCTGAGGCAGAGTCAGGTACAAAGGAGCTCTGGGAGCCAGACAGGATGGAAGGCAGGTAATGTGACCACCGACCCTCTCGGGTTCTTGTGGAGTGAGATCAGACATGGGGACTGTTTTGTGCTGGCCACGGAGGAGGTGGAAAGTCTGACTTTCTTTCAAATGTCCAACTGTTATTGTAACACTAACAACCCTTTTAAAAAGGAAGAGTTAAGTCTCTGAAAGTTGTATACTATACAAACAAGCACATACACTCATCCATCACACATATGTATTTACCTGTTCCATAGTTCCAATTAGCTCCTCTTTGCCCAATTCCAAGTTCTGCACAGGCCGTACCAGTCTACAAGGAGTAGTAAAAAGGAACAATCCTGGGTACAGACTTGGTTTTCCTGTCATGGGTATGAGGACCACTTCCATCCAAGGAGGAATTCTTTTCTCTCTCAACACCTGTTTTCAACAAAAACAGAGTTTAACAAACCTGTCCCACGGCCATGGCTGTCGCTGCCAGTCTTATGCCCCATGGAATACTACTCATCCACACTCAGCCATGGTAAAAGCCCTACTTCCTTGGGTGCTCACCCCAGCTAGCAGGCAAATCTCTAACCACTGAGACTAAGGATAAAGTACACCATGAATGCATGTGTAGATACACTAAAGGAAATTCTGTCCTCTGTGATCTAAAATACAGTAGATTACTGGTTTTATTTGTAAACTTAATAAACCAAAAACTCTTGGGTGGGCCGGGCATGGTGGCTTATACCTGTAATCCCAGCACTTTAGGAGGCCGAAGTGAGTGGATCACTTGAGCCCAGAAGTCAAGACCAACCTGGGCAACATGGTGAAATCCCGTCTCTACAAAAAATAAAAAAATTAGCTGAGCGTGGTGGTGCGTGCCTGTAGTCCCAGCTACTTGGGAGGCTGAGGTGGGAGAATCACTTAAGCCCAGGAGGTTGAGGCTACACTGAGTCATGATCATGCCACTGCACTCCAGCCTGGGTGACAGAGTGAGACCCTGTCTCAAAAACAAAACAAAAAAAATGCCAACAAACTCCTGCGTGAAAGGAGAAATAAAAATCTAAATTACAGGAACCTGGAAAAGAAAAAAACAAAACAAAACAAAACCCAGGTGTCAGTACTCGGGGATTCACAGCTAAATGAGAGGATGTTTAGTGGAGGGGGACACTGGGAGATGTTGGGCAAAGAGTATAAAGCTTCAGTTATGCAAGAGAATTAAGTTTCTGCAGATCTCAAGTACAGCATGTGACTATAGTTAAGAATACTATATTGCATGCCTGAAATTTACTAAGAGAGCAGATCTTAAGTGTCCTCATCCTCCGACCCTCCACAATGCTAACCAAAAAAAATAAATAAAGAAAGAAAATAAATTATTTAATCAAAAGCTAAAAAAGAATAAAGTCAACCAAAAGAAAGCACAAATTATAAAAAAGATAAAATCTGAGACGAATGAGGTAGGCAGATCATTTGAGGTCAGGGGTTCGAGACCAGCCGGGGCAACGTGGAGAAACCCCGTCTCTACTAAAAATACAAAAATTACCCGGGTGTGGTGTGTGCACCTGTAATCCCAGCTGAGGCTGAGGCAGGAGAATTGCTTGAACCCGGGAGGTGGAGGCTGCAGTGAGCCAAGATCACGCCACTGCAGCCCAGCCTGGGCAACAGAGTGAGACTCTGCCTCAACAAAAAAAAAAAAAAAAAAAAAAAAGGAATGATTGTTTAATGCGTACAGAGTTTTGATGATGAGAAAGTTCTGAAGATGGTGATGACTGCACAACTTGAATGTACTTAGTATCACTGAATTGTACACTAGATCAAATCTCATATACTCTCTGAGCATCAAAATGAGTAGTAACAGAATATTCACAAAATTAAACAAGCATCTATAAATCTATGCTAACATAAATAAATGAACAACTAATAGAAAAGAAAGCCCTCCTTACAGAATAGCAACTAATAAACATAGAAAAAATGCTGGTGGGGGAAAACACCATGTGGTAACCATCACAGTAATATTAACTCAGCAAAGAACCATCAATGGAATAGTAATTCAGCAAATAATTCATCAACTAGTGGGTGAAAATATGAAGAAAGGGGGCTCCACATAGCTTTCAACTATCTCTCCACAAGTTACTTATTATAGAGAAAAACAGACACTGTACAGTGAATTAACCTAAAGAACACAACTTTGAAGGGATCAGTTAACATGAGTCGTAACAGGACAAACCAACATCATGTGTTTCCTGAAATATCTTGAATCTCATCATGAAGAAGCAAAACATAAACCTAAATTACAGGAGAGCTGTGATTCCCAGCATTTCGGGAGGCCAAGGCGGGCGAATCACTTAAGGTTAGGAGACCAGCCTGATCCAGATGGTGAAACCCCACCACTGCTAAAAATAAAAAAAATTAGCCGGGTGTGGTGGTACACACCTGTAGTCTCAGCTACTTGGGAGGCTGAGGCACGAGATTCTGACTTAAAAAAATAAAAATAGAAGACTGGTGGTTGGCAGCATCTCGGTGGCTTCAGGATGGGGCTGGTCACCAGAAAGACCAAGCCAGGGTTAGAGGACTGGGACTTTCAGCCCCACCCTCAACTCCAGGAAGGGGATAGGGGCTGGAGGTTAAGCTAATCACCAATGGCCAATGATTCCATCAGTCATCCTACATAATAAAGCCATAACGACCCAAAGGACTGGGTCAGGGAGCTGCCAGGGAAGCTGGGCACGGTGGTACAGTCCTGTGGTCAGGCTGCTTGGCAAGTGGAAGTGGGAGGATCATTTAAGCCTGGGACATTAAAGCTGCAGTGAGCTGTGACTGTGCCACTGCACTCCAGCCTGGGCAACGGAGTGAGACCCGTCTCTTTAAAAAAAAGAAAAGAAAAAAAGAGAACATTACTGAGACAACTGGTGGAATTTGAATATCAACTATGGATCCCACCCACATGACCTTCTCTGATTTTCATAAGTGTACTGTGGTTATTGAAGAGAAAGTCCTTGTTCTTAGAAAAAGTACGCTAAAATCTTTATGGAAAATGGGACACTGTCTCAATACTGCTCTCAAATGGTTCAAAAGAAAAACATTACAAAGAGCATACAGAAGACAAGGCATGTGGGGCAAAGCATAGCAACTGGTGGATTTCGGTAATGTATATACAGGGGGGGTCCCATGTACTGATTAAACATCTTCGCTCTAAGCGTAAAATTGTATCAAATGAGCCACAATTCCACTTATAGGAATATAAGAATTAAAGAATGAAAAGCACAAGGACTTGAATAGATATTTGTACACTCATGTTCATAGCAGCATTATTTGCAATGACCAGAAGGTAGAGACAACCCAAGTGTCCAACAGAGCACTTAAACAAAAACTAAAATTTCGTTTAAACATTTTTAAAAAATAAACACACAGAACAGAATATAAACCACAAACTCAGCCTGTTGCCAAAGGATAATTCTTTCAACGGCCATTATCAAAGCAACAAATACTCTTCACTAGGAGGAAATCCCAAAGGTAAATTATTCAAAGAACGTCATTCTACTTTTTAAAAATATATTTTCAAAACCTAGGAGGCAATGGGGTAGTTAACTTCTACCTTGCATATTTTGAATATTACTGAAATACCTGTATTTTGAGATCCCTTATATGCCACTCGTATTAAGAAGGGGAAAAAAAGTTAAAATTAGTTAGATAAGCAGACTGAGGTGCCTCAGTGAAACTCCCAAAGAATGTATATGGGTCAAATATCTGTCACTGACCCCAACCAGTGAGGCCAGTATAAGGCAAGCCTCTGTCACCAGAGGGAAGGCACAGGCATTCTGGACATTCTGACCCCCTGACCACTTGATCACTCTAGCCCGCCCAGGGGTTAACCCCAAAACTAGAAAGGAACTGAAAACCTAAGGTCAAGGGATAGGACAATTCACAAAGCCTCAAGCCCACCTTAAAATGACGAAGAGAATCTGCGATGCCTGGAGCAAGCTCCTTATCCACCCAGCCAACCATGACGCCATCAAGCAGGACGGGGTAGCACTCACTGTATGGCCGGTGGGGAGCGCCATCGACGGGAGTGACCCCTGGTAAACGGAACAAACAGCACGATCACATCGGAATGCTTCATCCAACATTCCAGATTCCCTCCAGATGGGGTCAACAGCTGCTGTATCAGTTCAGATATCAAATTATCCTTGTCTCTATAACAGGTACAGGCATTTCTTTTAATTGCACTTCACAGATATTTTAAGCAGGCTTATCAATGCCATTTTTCCAACAACACGTGTTCCCTTTGTGTCTCTGTGTCAACATTTTGGTAATTCTTGCAATATTTCCAATATTATTATATCTGTTATGGTGATCTGTGATTAGTGATCTCTGATGTTACTACTGTGCTTGCAGATGTGGTAGAAATAGCAAGACAACTAGAATTAGAAGTAGAGTCTGAAGCTGTGACTGAATTTCTGCAATCCCATAATCAAACTGAACAGATGAGGAATTGCTTCTTAGAGGATGAGCAAAGAAAATGTCGTTTTGTTTTGTTTTTGAGACAGGGTCTTGCTCTGTCGCTCAGGCTGCAGTGCAGTGGCATGATCATGGCTCATTACCACCTCAACCTCCTGGGCTCAAGCAGTCCTCCCACCTCAGCGCGGTGGCTCACACCTATAATCCAGCATTTTGGGAGGCTGAGGCGGGTGGATCACAAGGTCAGGAGATTGAGACCATCCTGGCTAACACAGCGAAACCTCGTCTCTACTAAAACTACAAAAAATTAGCCGGGCATGGTGGTGGGCGCCTGTAGTCCCAGCTACTCGGGAGGCTGAGACAGGAGAATGGCATGAACCAGGGAGGCAGAGCTTGCAGTGAGCCAAGATCGTGCCATTGCACTCCAGCCTGGGCGACAGAGCAAGACTCCATCTCAAAAAAAAAAAAAAAAAAAAAAAATTTTTTTTTTGTAGAGACAGGGTCTCCCTGTGTCGCCTAGGCTTGTCTCAAACTCCTGGGCTCAAGCAATCCTCTCGCCTTGGCCTCCCAAAGTGCTGGAATTACAGGCCTGAGCCACTGTGCCCAGCAGAAAACAGTTTCTTGAGATGGGATCTCAAGAAATGAGAAGATGCAGTAAATACTGTTGAAATGACAATAAAGGATTTAGATTATTCCATAAACTTAATTGATAAAACAGCGGCAGGGTTTGAGGGGACTGACTGCAACTTAGAAATAATCTCTTTTGTGGGTGAAATGCTATCAAACAGCATCACATGCTACAGAGAAATCTTTCGTGACAGGAAGATTCAATTGGTGTGGTAAACTTCTTTGTTTAATTTTAAGAAATTGTCACAAGCCATCTAACCTTCAGCAACCACTGCCCTGATCAGTCAGCAGCCAGCAACACTGAGGCAAGACCTTCCACCAGCAGATAACAAATTGCTGAAGGCTCAGATGATTTAATATTTTTTTTTAGCAATAAAGTATTCTTAAATTTGAAATATTTACAGCATAGTATAAACCTAAGTCTTATATGCACTGTGGGAAACTGAGAAATTCATGTGGCTCATTTGATTGTAGCACTCTGGAACCAAACCTGCAATATCTCCAGGGTAAGCCTGAAGGCTTTTGTATTGCTTGTGGAAGTTTAAATCGCTTCCGCAAGGACACAGGAAAGAAGTAGCAAGGGAACAGGGGCCTATGGGAGGGAGCATTTCACTGCATGTCTTTTTAATATTTTGATTTCTAAGCCACGTAAATGCATTAAATGCATTAACCCCCAAAATGTAATTACAGTTGATCCTCATTATGTGAAGATTTGCCTACTTGCTACATTTTATCTATAACCACAAAATTAATACTGGGGATGCTTTTAACATCATTTCAGAACATGCAGCAAAAAAATTTGAGTCCCCTGATGCATACGCTCCCCGCAGCTGAAGTCAAACAAGACGATGCCATGCTTTCTTGTCAGCTCATGCTGTAAACAAGTGTCCCTTGACCAGTCTGTTCAGTGGCATGTTTTCAGCTGGTGTGATTTCACTGTTTAAATAATAGCTTCCAGGCCTGGCATGGTGGCTCACAACTGTAATCCCAGCACTTTGGGAGGCCAAGGTAGAAGGAATGCTTGACGCCAGGAGTTCGAGACCAGCTTGGATAACATAGCAAGACCCCATCTCTACAAAAAAAAAAAAAAAAATTGCCTCCAAGTGTAGCACTGAAGTGCTGCCTAGTGTTCGTAAATGCAAAAAGGCTGTGATGTGCCTAACAGGAAAAAAATGTGTGTTAGATAAGCTTTATAGTTACAGTGCTGTTGGTTGAGAATTCAATGTTACCACATGAACAATATATATTTTTAAAGGGTATCTTTTTTTTTTTTTTTTTTTTTGAGACAGATCTTGTCTCATCGCCCAGGCTGGAGTGCAGTGGCATGATCTTGGCTCACTGCAAGCTCCACCTCCCAAGTTCACGCCATTCTCCCGCCTCAGCCTCCCGAGTACCTGGGACTACAGGCACCTGCCACCACGCCAGGCTAGTTTTTTGTATTTTTAGTAGAGACAGGGTTTCACCGTGTTAGCCAGGATGGTCTCAATCTCCTGACCTCATACTCCACCTGTCTCGGCCTCCCAAAGTGCTGGGATTACAGGCGTGAGCCACCGCGCCCGGCCTAAAGGGTGTCTTTCAACAGAAACACACAAAAAACAAGGCTACATATTGATCAGCTAACAAAAATGTTGTAACCTGAGGCTCGAAGGAACCTTACCCTGTATTTCCCCTTGGCACAATGGTTCAATAGTCACTGGTGACTTTAAAGACAAGTACTACAAATAATGAGAATCATATGAAATTAAGTAAAAAAGGAACACTCTCCCATGAACCATAAATACATTCTGAAGACATCAAGTGTTTGTTAGAGTGTCATAGGTTACCCACTTCGTGTTTCATCTGTCACCTCAATATGAACATCTCTATCGAAAGTTAGGTAGCGATTCTGTCTTCTTCTCCAGTGCCAGAGCGAAAAACCCTTCCCCATCTCTTTTTCTGCAGTTGGATCTATTTTCTACCTCTCCACTTTATTCTTTTCTCCTTTCTACCCTCTCCCGGACTTTGACATTTTGAATCACCAGTAACAAAATTATTTACCTCGTAGAGGATAAACCTTCAAATTACACTGATTACATCGTCTGAATCTTGAGTATTTCTTGATTACTTTCTGTGGGGCCCTCTTCCTACAGGCCACTCTCTCTCTCTCTCTCTCTTTTTTTTTTTTTAAGATGGAGTCTCACTCTGTCACCCAGGCTGGAGTGCAGTGGTGCAATCTTGGCTCACTGCAACCTCCACCTCCTGGATTCAAGCGATTCTACTGCCTCAGCTTCCTGAGTAGCTGGCACATGCCACCACACCCAGCTAATTTTTTTTTTTTTTTTTTTGGATTTTTAGTAGAGATGGGGTTTTGCCATGTTGGCCAGGCTGGTCTTAAACTCCTGACCTCAAGTGATCTGCACACCTTGGCTTCCCAAAGTGCTGGGATTACAGGCATGAGCCACCACACCTGGCCAGGCCACTCTAATTGGGAGAAGTACTTTTGAGCAGAACTTTGAGTCACTGCCCTTCTAGTTGCTTGAGAATACCTATCGTCTGATCCCCATGAACTGGAAGTTTTACTGTATGAATATTAATCCCACTGGAGAACCTGTCCACAGACCACCAAAGACAGAACATTTCTAGTCTCCAAATCATAATTGGAGAACCCTGGGACTAGATGACTGCAGAGAAGGCTGACATCTTTAGGTATGAAGGTAAATTCAAACCAAGTATCAAGCCAAGAACTAGACAGCTTTCTAGTCAAAGCAGAGACAGAGACAGCAGCTGTAAGGTTATCAGGAAAAATGGTTATGCATCTGATGACATTAGGGTAGACTGGAAAATCTCCTTTTAAACTGTCCTCCTGCAAACCAACACTGTTTTCTACTTAGAAATGCAAAGATCCACCAAGAGATGCAAGGAGAAGTGACCCAAAAAACTACTCAATAGCTTCTATACTTCCAATATTAATGACTAGTCTATTTCAGATGCTTTGGCATCCTTCTTATTCATTTATTTTTTTTATTTTGGAGACAGGATCTCACTTTCTCACCCAGTCTAAAGTGCAGCAGTGGCACAATCACAGCTCACTGCAGCCTCAAATCCCTGGGCTCAAGCGATCCTCACTTCCATTATCTTCTTTTTTTTTTTTTTGAAAGAAAACAAAACACATATAACACTTAGTTTCTCCTGTTTTCACTTTCAAAGAATGCATTCAGCCTTCTAGAGAGGAGCCAAGAAAGCAGCACAACTCCTGCACAGAAGGGTAAAAACGAATTCTTACAGCAAGTCTGCTGAATCTCCAAAAGCAGCACAACTTAACAGGTTAAAAACCACGTAATCTTGGCCGGGCGCGGTGGCTCACAACTGTAATCCCAGCACTTTGGGAGGCCAAGGCGGGCACATCACCAGGTCAGGAGATCGAGACCATCGTGGCTAACACAGTGAAACCCTGTCTCTACTAAAAATACAAAAAAATTAGCTGGGCGTGGTGGCGGGCGCCTGTAGTCCCAGCTACTTGAGAGGCTGAGGCAGGAGAATGGCGTGAACCCGGAGGGCAGAGCTTGCAGCGAGCAGAGATCGTGCCACTACACTCCAGCGTGAGCAACAGAGCGAGACTCCATCTCAAAAAAAAAAAAAAAAAAAAACTCACAAAATCAAGCAAGATGTTTATCACTATACACTACATACCCAAATTGCAGAGTAAAGCCGGAATAGATGCCGTATACACAAACTGTGTGACCACCTCACATACAGCAGTTAGGTGGTTCATCAGGCCACAGGGCTCCCCGTCTGGGGTATGCACTGGACAAAGGAAGCCCCAGGACTCTGGCAGCAGCCGGCGTACTGTGGTGGTCCTCATCTTGGCAAAATCAGCCCCTCTGTGCACGCAGCGGAAATGGGAGAGGTAGCGTATGAAGTTCAGCTTGTCAGCCACAACACAAAGTCCAGAATTTTGTAGGAGGCCAAGACCTTAATAAAACAAAAGTCACTCAAAAAGAGGCCGATCTTTTAAAAAACGGAAATTTTTGAGGCTTTGTGACGACAAAACCTCAGAGCACTCTACAGATTACAGAATGAATTATTACAACATTTATTCTCCTAGCTCTGATGAGTGGAAAGAGTTCGCAAAAAATATGTAAAATAATCCCCAGATTTCACAAACTGTATGAGCCCCAACTAGTTCCCTATCTCCTCTATGACCTCCTTTGTAGGAGAACATTAAATGAGTTAATAAAATAGCAAGTAGTTAAATTCATCTGAGAGGGTCAGATAATAGACAAGCAAGTAAGAAGGCTAATGAAAGAATTGGCATCAGTAACACGGGTTTAAAAAAAAAAAAAAAAGGCTGGGCACAGTGGCTAATGCTATAATCCCAGCACTTCAGGAGGGCGAGGTGGGTAGTTCGCCAGAGCTCGAGAGTTCCAGACCAGCCTCAGCAGCATAGCGAAACCCCATCTCTACAAAAAACACAAAAATTAGCCAGGTGTGGTGGCTTGTGCCTGTAGTCACAGCTACTCGTGGGGCTGAGGTGGGAGGATCACCTGAGCCCAGGAGGTCAAGGCTGCAGTGAGCCATGATCCTGCCACTGTACTCTAGACTGGGTGACAGAGTGAGGCCCTGACTCAAAAAAAAAAAAAAAAAAAAATTTCTGGGTTCCCAATTACCACTTTTTAAGTTTCTAGGGTCATTCTCTTTTTTGTTGAGACAGGGTCTCACTCTGTCACCAGGCTGGAGTGCAGTGGTGCAATCACAGCTCACTGCAGCCTTGACCTCCTAGGCCCAAGCCACCCTCCAACCTTGGCCTCCCAAAGTGCTGGGATTACAGGCATGAGCCACCACACCTGGCCTCTCAGGTCACTCTGAGGCAAGGCAACTGGTTTAGAGATGGGCATGCACAGCAACCCATGCAGAATTCCTGTTAGGTAAGCCTTCCTCAGAGGTCTAAGTGGTCTTTTCATTTTCTAGAAGGAAGCAGAGAAAATGTATTTGGTTATTTGAATTAAATTTTAGCTATACAGACACTTTGTCTAAAGTCCTTCAGACCAATAGTCATCAAAGTCATAGCTACAAGAAATTTACTTTTTTGGGGTGGTTTGCTTTTAAAAAGAACCTCTCAAGGACAGGCAAATCTACATTAAGCAAATAGTTTGAAAAACATAACTAAAATGCTCTATTTTACCTGTTTTAGAACGCAGATTCCCAGTAGCAAAAAGGTATTCAAATGGTTTTGTAAGGTCTATTCCCATAGTAAAAATCCTCATCAAATTGTCAGTGTTCATGGAAACATTGGTCTTCTGAGCCTTCTTATCAAAAGCTATTTTAATAGACACTAACCAACCTTCCAGTTTTTCCTGAAATAAGAAAAAAAAAAATTAATATAAAATAGTATGTGAGCTAGGTGTGGTGGCTCACATCTATAATCCCAGGATTGGGTGGATCGCTTGAGACCAAGAGTTCAACATGAGACTGGGAAAAATGGTGAAAAAAAACCCTGTCTCTACAAAAAATTTAAAAATTCGCCAGAAGGGGGTGGGGTGAGGGGTGGGGCATGCCTGTAGTTCCAGCTACTTGGGAGGATGAGGCAGAAGGATCGCTTGAGTCCAGGAGCCTAAGGCTTCAGGGAGCCACGATTGTGCCACTGCACTCCAGCCTGGGAAACAGGGCAAGACCCTATTCTCAATAAAATAAAATTATTACAAACTTCATATTTATTCCCATGTAATCTGTACAACCTTTAACAAAGGTCCACTAACATAGACTGGATATGGAAAACAGCAAAACCAAAAACCTGAAGGAGAGCTTTTCAGGTGCAGAAAGGATAGCTCTTCAATGTCATGCCCTCCTTCACCCGTTATATTTGTTACACACCTAAAAGCAATCACATGAACTACACAGCCCATACCTGAAAGCAGTCACACGAACTACACAGCCCATCTTAGTCTATGATGCCAACACTCACTGAAATGGTTAAGGCAGCCTGCAATTCCAAAATTACAGCTAGACTGGAGGAATGAGTTCTGGTATTCTGCAGCACTGCAGGTTGAATAAGTTAACTATATTTGTTGTATATTTTCTCACTGCAGCCTCAACCTCCTAGGTTCAAGGGATCCTCCCACCTCAACCTCCTGAGTAGGTGGGACCATAGGTATGTGCCACCATGCTCGGCTCATTTTAAAATTTTTTTTGTAGAGATGGGGGTCTCACTTTGTTGCCTAGGCTGGTCTCAAACTCCTGAGCTCAAGCAATCCTCTTGCCTCGGCTTCCAAAGTGTTGGGATTACAGGCGTGAGCCGCCATGCCCAGCCTTATTGTATATTTTCAAAAAGCTAGAAGAGGGGATTTTGAACGTCCACAACACAAAAAAAATGATACATGTTTGAAGTGATGAATGTGTTAACTACTCTGATTTGATCATTATACATTATTTACATATATGGAAATATCACTGCATACCCCATAAATATGTACAGTTATTGCATGTCAACTAAAAAGAAAAGAAAAAAAGACTATACACCATCAGCGCTTCCTATGGGTGGTTCAGAAACCATTGAAAATACCTAAGAGAATGTTTGAAATAGGTTCTCTCCTATATTTGATATTTGGAAGAAAACCTGGAAGATGTACACAGGTCACTTAATCACTGTATACCTTTTCCAGCAGGTCCCCGAGTCAACACATTAGCCATTGACTATTGATAATCCACCTCTTTAAAGTACCAGTGTTTGAACACTCACACTTGGAAGACCTAACTATTCTTCCAGAAGACAGCACTGGAAGTGCCACATTTCATTTCTGCATATTCTCTGGCACTGACACTGCATTTAATATCACTGTGGTACAGTAATATTAAATTTTCAGTACTTTGAAGGAATAAATTTTGGAGAGGTGTGGGAAGAAGGAATATATTTTATAAAATGTTACAATGAATCTCACAACTGACTACACATTAGTAGGATTTGTAAGTACACTGCTAAAAATCTGTAATGTACAGATAAGGGAATTACCAGAGAGTGAAGGAAGCTGTGAGCTCACCCAACAAGGGTGTCAGCACAGGTTTGGTCTTTACCAAGTGAACCTAAAGGATCAAGTTTGAATGGAAGAGCCTGGCATCGCTGCTCCACTTCTGCTGGATGCTGTTTAGATTCCTTTCTTGAGCCTGCTTCTTCCTGTGTCATAAACATTTTTATCAGGTGTACACTGAACAGCTTCACGGTCAAGATGGAATAAGAAGCCCTGGATCTTGATAACTGATTTGTTTGTGGTCTGCCTTTTTTCATAACTATGTCTACTTGCTTATTTGGGTTTAAAATCAAAACCGGAAAAGCTAACTCAAGTGATTTATGGTTTATCTATAAATAATACAGAAAATATAGTTGCTATTTTTCAATTTTATATTGCTTATTTTAATGTAAATACGACGTGAATTTTTAACAGTCTATAATTCATCTTACATCATGGTCATGTGTCTTCTGAAGATTGTTTTTATTCTCCAAACTCAAAGGTTTAAAAGCTTTAACACAGCTGGTAAGGAAATCAGATACTCGGCAATGAATTCTCTGAAAAAGCCCCAATTTTCCCTTTGTTTCTCCTGTTGCTGAAACAGGTCACCTTAGTAATACCTTGCTACAGAAGACTCATTTCTTTTCTTTTTTTCTTTTTTTTGCTGAGACAGGGTCTTGCTCTTTCACTTAGGCTGGAGTGCACTGGCGTGATCACAGCACATTGCAGCCTCCGTTGCCTGGGCTCAAGCAATCCTCTTACCTCAGCCTGCTGAGTAGCTGGGACTACCGGCGTGGCCCATCAGGCCTAGCTAATGTTTTAAAAAGTTATTTGTAGAGATGAGGTTTTGTCTCTGGGCTGTTTGCCCACATTGGTCTCAAACTCCTGGGCTCAAGTGATCCTCCCACCTTGGCCTCCCAAAGTGCTGGGATTACAGGTGTGAGCCACTGCACCAGGCGTTTTTATCTTTTTTCTTTTTGAGATTAGGTCTTGCTTTGTTGCCCAGGCTAGAGTGCAGTGGCATGATCACCCCTTATTGCAGCCTTGACCTACTGGGTTCAGGGATCCTCCCACCTCAGCCTCCCAAGTGGCTGGGACCACAGTCATGTACCACCATGCCCAGTTAACAGTTTTTTTTTGGAGACAGAGTCTTGCTCTGTCACCCAGGCTGGAGTTCAGTGGTATGATCTCAGCTGTAACCTCCGTCTCACAGGCTCAAGCAATTCTCCTGCCTCCGCCTCCTGAGTAGCTGGGACTGCAGGAGCATGCCAGCGTGTCCAGCTAACTTTTATATTTTTTGTAGAGACAGGGTTTTGCCATGTTGCCCAGGCTAGTCTTGAACTCCTGAGCTCAGGAGATCCACCCACCTTGGCATCTCAAAGTGCTGGGATTACAGGTGTGAGCCACCACACCTGGCCACTGCTAATAGTTTTTATTATTTCTGTAGAGATCTCTCTATGTTGTCCAGGCTGGTCTCAAACTCCTCGGGCTCAAGTTACCCTTCTGCCCTGGCCTCCCAAAGTGCTGGGATTACAGGCACGAGCCACTGTACCCCCAGTCTCATTTCTTTTTCTTTTCTTTTTTTTCCTAATTAGGAATTGATGTGGAATGAAGATACATTTCTAAGTATGGAATACAATAAGCCCACCATGCTTCACTTTAAGTAGATGGGAAACGTAAATTCACCTTTACTTGAAAGGTTAATTTAATAACAGATTAAATTAATAAAAGAAAACTTATGCTGCCTGCTTTCAATTTTTGTCAGGAAAATTCTAGGCTGCTGAAATTTTTTAATCTAATTTTATGGACAGAGCAAACAGAAACAAAGATTATTACCTTTCGGGAAGAATGTAAATAAGAATTACTACTTTAGATAAGAAATTAGAAGGCCGGGCATGATAGCTCACGCCTGTAAAGCCAAGGCGGGTGGCTCACTTGAGGTCAGGAGTTTGAGACCAGCCTGGCCAACATGGTGAAATCCCATCTCTACTAAAAATACAAAAATTAACCAGGCATGGTGGCACGTGCCTATAGTCCTAGATACCGCGGAGGCTGACGCAGGAGAATCGCTTGAACCCGGGAGGTGGAGGTTGCAGTGAGCTGAGGTCGTGGCACTGCACTCCAGCCTGGGAAACAGAGCAAGATTCTGTCTCAAAATAAATAAATAAATAAAATAAAATAAAATAATAAAATAAAATAAAATAAAATAGAAGCTGGGCACAGTGGCTCACACCTGTAATCCCAGCACTTTGGGAGGCCGAGGCAGGTGGATCACCTGAGGTCAGGAGTTCGAGACCAGCCTGGTTGACATGGTGGAACCCCACCTCTACTAAAAATACAACCCATTACCTCTTAGATTACATCTTTTTGGGGATAAGATGCAAAATATAAAATGCCACCCAATCAATATTCTTATGAAATCATTTTTGTGCCATGCCAACTTTCTCTATATATACATCGACAGTCCAATTTCACTACTCACAGTAGTTACGTTCTAGTGAACACTGAATTCACACACATGAAACCACAGATCCTGAGGAGAAATACAGGGCTGGGTTCCTGCAAGTCTCTGGTCATAACGTTCTGGTCAATGGATTGATATACAGTCTTGTTTAATGCAAGCTTTTGTTGAAAGGCACCTTATTTAACATACCTTGTTAATTTATTAACACTGAACACTAGACAGAACTTCAGTGCTATGCTTACATTATAAATGGCAAAAACTGGCCAGGCGCAGTGGCTCATGTCTCCAATCCTATTACTTTGGGAGGCTGAAACGGGAGGATCACACGAGCCTAGGAGTTTGAGACCAGCCTGTACAACATAGTGGGACCCTGTTTCTACAAAAAAAATTAAAAATTAGCCGGGTGTGGTGGTGAATGTCTATAGTCCCAGCTGCTCAGGAGGCTGAGGTGGAAGGATTGCTTGAGCCTGGGAGGTTAAGGCTGAGACCCTGTCTCAAAAAAAACAAAGAAGTCACCAATAAGAAGCATGACATTGTGAAAAACATAGCATTGAATACATCTCAAAAAGGACCATCTTTATAGTATGAGCTGAAACAGGAAAGCAGAGCATCACCCTGCCCCACCTCAGCTGTAACATCTGCCTCAGGAGACTCAAATTCTTCACTGCTCTGCTCACGTGTGTGAATAATCATGAAAGCACCGAGTAGTGACATTAGGGTTACAAATAAATTTTAGCCAGTGAGTGAATTCACACATACAGAATCTACAAATAATGAAGATCAACCATGTGTATGAATATAGGCCATTTGCTTTTTCTCATTAACACTATGACCAAGGTTTGATGTGGTCTTTATATAAAAATATTAAGCAAATTTCCAAACCTGGTGTAAGCTAGGATTTTTGATTCCCTTACTGCTAAATGAACAAACAAAAAAGAGACCACACAAAATGCCAAAACTAGAAACTATAAGTATGCAGAAAACAGTACTGCTGGCCAAAGTCACGCCATTCCACAAGTGGTACCACTGGCCAAGGATGGACATGGCACGCATTTACCTTCAGAAACATAAGGAAGAGCTGACCCGGTGTAAGGACTTCTTGGTTCACTAGACTATCAGGATTGTCCTCCATGCACTCTCCTTTGGCTAAAGCAAAGAGCTTTCGCGTCATGAGACAAAGCATATAGAACTTTTCAGTACTGGATTTCAAGTGGATACAGATGCACTGGCTGTCAAAACAGAAAAAAAAAAAAAAGCTTAAAACAATCCAGTTGATAATACTACTTAATGTTCTATTAAACAAGATCCCCAATTCAAGCTTACTTAACTTTAATTAAATAAAATTAAGCATTCAGTTTTTGAGCTGCACTGGCCACATTTGAAGTGCTTATCATGTCGCTTGCGGCTATGTACTAGACAGCACCAGTATGCAGCTGGCTTCTTTAGTAATTATACAGTGGTTATATAAGACAAAGTCCTTGCTTTGGAGAAATAAAGTAACACAATCCCTGCAACTTTCAAACCGTACAGAAATAAAAATGTACATTTGTGTACACAGAAAGTAAAAAAGTAAATGTAAATGAATGAAATGTTCACAATTAGTGAATATAAGAATCCAATGTACTATTTGGACATTATTCTGGAAGTCTGAAGTGATTTCAAAATAAAAGTTAAAAAGTACCATAAAATAAAACATGGCTACTAAAAAAATACAAGTGAGGAGGGCCACAAAAACAAAGGTAGCCCCCGGTTAGCAAGGACCAGAATTCTACCCCAAAATTCATTCTCATTCCCAAATGACTCGCTTGCCCAAACTGTAACCAATACAAAGGACCACTGACAACCCTCCACCCCTCCAAAAACATTTAGGCAAAGCACACATACTTAAACAGGAACTCCGCAGCTTGCTCATTTGGGTACCAGTCAGGAACATTGAGTTTTACTCTGAAGCATTCACCTAGGTAGTTAAGGACCTGTTTTTGTGTCGAACAACCCTCCTCCATTACAATCCTTAACATCTGAGAAACAGAGTTCCTAAGGAAAGAATCATCCTCTTTTCCTTTGATGAGCTCCTGAAATATCTGATAATCAGAAAAGCTGACAAGTGCCTAGAATAGAAAATAAAAGGTTTCATTGCTCACTAATAACTAAAATATTTTATCTATTCAGTAACAATTATCTTCTCTCATTATTTTTCATAACCAAGTAAAATTAGCACTCTGCTAAAAAACTCTCTAAAATAAAGCATTCTTTGTATGATAGCCAGACAGCAATATGGCCTCCAGGGTCCTGACCTCCTGGTGTTCACACACACGTGTGGTTTCCTCCCATGCTGAATCAAGCTGGTCTGCTTGACCAAGAGAATGTGGTGAAAAAGATGATGGGAGACTCCCAGGACTAGGTCACAAAGGGCACTGCAGCTTTTGTCTTCTGCATCTTCCGCCCTCTATTCTCTCAGCTAACTATGTGGAGGAAGACAGCTGCCTCAAGCAGCCTACAGAAAGGGCCATGTAGAGAGCAACCCCACGAGGAGACCTCCTGCCAACAACCAGCACTGATTTGCCAGCCATGTGAGTGAGCCACCTTGGAAGTCCTCAAAATGACTGCAGTCCTGTCTGACATTTCCATGCAACCTCCCGAGACCCTGGGCCACAACTGCCCAGCCAAAGCACTCCCAAACTCCCGACCCACAGAAACTGTGAGAATGAAAGGTTTATTGATGTTTTAAGCTATTGAATTTTGAAGTAATTTGTTTTGGAGCAGTAGATAACTAGTACAGTATTATTTTAACAAGGAGAATCCATCCAATCTGTACAGGATACTACCCCCAATGAATTTCTTCATAACAAAAGAATGCATTCATTAAGTCATACCTTAAGTGCAAATCCCAAAGGAAGAAAAAACAGTTCTTTCCGGTAAATAAAGTTCAACATAACAGTGCCATTTTCCAAGTAGTGGAGGTTCATATTGACAGCGGAATGTTCTTCCCTCACACAGTGCATTGAAACTCCTATTGAACCAAACAACAAAAACATCAGAAACTCATTGATACTGTAATTGCTTCGATCTTTTTTTTTCGGAACAATTTTACTCTCTTAGACACAATTAAAGCCAAATCACTAAGTTTAGCCAAGACTGGCAATCAAAAATGTTTCTAAACCTCAGCAAACGTCCTCTTGCATGTAAAATCTACCCAGATTGAGAAACACTAATGTAAAACAACTGAAGCTATAAATGTAAGCAAACTTTAAAGTTTCCTCCAGGACAGAATCCACGTCTTTTAGCACCTTTTTTCCGACTTAAACTATGGAGTCTGGTCAAGACTCTGGTGCTTGATCTAATAGTTCCAATGGAGAAAAGTGGAATTTTAGATTTTAAGTTCATTTCAGTTTCAGGCAAAGACTGCTAAGACATACTACCATCAACTGATGCAAAAGAAAATGACTAGACATTCGGGCATGCTGTTTTTCTAGGTATAGTATGTATGGCTATAATTAAGGTCTGATTTTTAGCTCAACTATCAGGACAAATTGTTTAACTGTCAGGGTTACTCAAGAATACAACATGCTGTCTTAGGCATTGTCAAAGAGAGTGCTCAAACAGAGGCCAGGTGGCTGGCAGACAGAGAACCTGAGGGGTGTACCACAGGAGCCTGAACCAGAAGACATCCAAGACCCACACTCACCTATGGCCAAGCCAGACTAGCTTTCATCTTCATAAGTAGTAACAAAAATACACATGCTCGGCCGGGTGCGGTGGCTCAAGCCTGTAATCCCAGCACTTTGGGAGGCCGAGACGGGTGGATCACGAGGTCAGGAGATCGAGACCATCCTGGCTAACACGGTGAAACCCCGTCTCTACTAAAAAATACAAAAAAAACTAGCCGGGCAAAGTGGCGGGCGCCTGTGGTCCCAGCTACTGGGGAGGCTGAGGCAGGAGAATGGCGTGAACCCGGGAGGCGGAGCTTGCAGTGAGCTGAGATCCGGCCACTGCACTCCAGCCTGGGCGACAGAGCCAGACTCAGTCTCAAAAAAAAAAAAAAAAAAATACACATGCTCTTTCAGTTAGCAAAAGTGAAACATAATAGAAAGTTGGTTTTCCACTATGAAATTTTTGTAAATTTTAAAATGCTTATAATTGATAAAAATCATATTCAAGGTGGACAATACCTTGAATATACATATACATGTACATATATTATAATGATTTCCACAATCAAACTGATGAAAACATCAATCACCACCCATAGTTATCATTTGTGTGTATGTGTGCACGTGTGTGTGGTTGAGACACTTAAAATTTACTCATCAAATTTTAAGTAAGCAGTACAATATTACTATCATCACCAGGCTGTACATCAGATCCCCAGAACTTATTCATCTTGTAACTGCAAGTCTGTATCCTCTGACTGATATCTCTCCGTTTCTTCCTCCATCCCAATTATGAAAACTTAACACAGGAATGAGCAATAGAAAAACAACAAAAAGCAAAAGAAAAGGCAGGCACGGTGGCTCATGCATGTAATCTCAGCACTTTGGGAGACTAAGGCAGAAGGACTGCTTGAGCCCAAGAGTTCGAGATCAGACTGGGCAACATGGTGAAACCCCATCTCAACAACAAAAAAAAAATACAAAAATTAGCCAGGCATGGTGGCACACGCCTGTGGTCCCAGCTACTTGGAAGGGTGGGGTGGGAGGATCATCTGGGCCTGGGAAAGTCGAGGCTATGGCGAGCTGTGATCACACCACTCTGCCCTCCAGCCTGGGTGACAAAGTGAGACCCTGTCTCAGAAAAAAAAAAAAAAAAAGAAAGAAAGAAAGAAAAATAACAAAGACTATTTAGATGCATCTACTTCAAAAAAAAAAAAAAAAGGTTTCAAATTTTCCTTAAAAAACATTCTAATCATCTCCAGAACTTACCATACTGAGTATAACCAGGCCCTCTGGTTTTCCATTTTGGTCTTATCATTGCAATGGGAAAATTTCTCCGAGGCATAATCAACATTCGGATGACTTTTTCAATGCCGTTGATTATAAAATAGCCCCCCATTTCCTGCCAAAGAGATGAATTGCAACTTGTTAAACAAAGACACACGACTAACTGTAGACACGAACCTCATTCCTAGGCAAAGGTAGCACAACACATACAACAGGAGCACAGAGGCGAAACGTACTACTCACCCCTTAAAAACAGTACACAGACACTGTCTTTGTGTGAATTGACAGTTTTCTCAAGTATATTACAAAGGTCCTAGGGACATAGGGAAAAAGTATGGAAGAAAAACAGGATACTTCTCTCTGTCAGACAGGCTCAACCTAACTTGCCTTCTGTCCCCTAAAATGACTTCAGTCTTCAAACAACACTAAAAAAAACTTACTCCAAAGAGGGGTTGAAAGATAAAAACTGGGCCGGGCACGGTGGCTCAAGCCTGTAATCCCAGCACTTTGGGAGGCCGAGACAGGCGGATCACGAGGTCAGGAGATCGAGACCATCCTAGCTAACACGGTGAAACCCCGTCTCTACTAAAAAATACAAAAAAAAAAAAAAAAAACTAGCC
>NC_037681.1:4888557-5034566 GCF_003255815.1 Theropithecus gelada
AAAAAAAAAAAAAAAAAAAAAAAAAAGATAAAAACTGTAACCATTCTGCTTCCATACTCAAGTATGGTTTCCCAAATAAGTTCAAAAACCTGACTGTATGAAAGTTTTGGAAACCAGAAATTTGGATTAGCTAAACAGAAAAACATTTTTAATAGCTCTGCTCAATATCACATTTCTGTAATAAAGAGCTACTGTTTACGAATTGCCTACTATGAAACAGGCATATTACACTAGGTACTCTATGCTATCATAACATTTAATTCCCATAACAAGGAGTGGGAAAGCTCTTATGCCCATTTGCAGCAGAGGAAACTGAGGCTCAGGGAGATTAACTTCCCCAAACCACAAGACTGATAAGCGGAAGAGCTATCTGACACCAAAACCCTCTTCCCACCACATAAAACCATCTACCTATTTAGTAGCCACAGTCTATACGTCTTGATTACCTCAACACTGCAAAGCCACCTAATACAGCTGAAAGAAATGATGAAGGGAAGGCATGTAAGTCATTTAATATGAGCACAGAATCTTACTGTTAGCAAAGCAGACATTTTTATTTTTTTAGTGATGGGGTCTCACTCTGTCTCCCAGGCTGGAGTGCAGTGGCACAATCATGGCTCACTGTAGTCAGGCCTCCTGGGCTCCAGTGATGCTCCTGCCTCAGCCTCCCAATTAGCTGGGACTACAGATCCATGCCACCACATGCCAGGCTAAATAGACATTTTTGACAATAGCTTTGTAGATTAAGACAGCTTGAAAAAAAAAAAAAAAAATTCATGGAAATATGTCTCTATCATTCAGAAAATTAGGGAAAAACCTACCAGTTCTTCCCCCGAACAATAATATTCTCTAATTTTATAGCCACTTTTTCATACTGTCTAGTTTGATGGTCATTCAGAGTCATATACTGTATGCAGGCAAGATACTGATATCTCTTTCACCTATCCAGAAATTGGAGCAGAGAAAGAAAACACTGACACACTTCTTGTCTTCTTACTCCCAACCCAGGCCTTCTCTACTGTCTCACACCTGGACGCCTGTGATTACCTCTGCCTCCTCATGGTGCTCAATGAGGGCTTGTGGGGGAAGGCTGTGTAAGTTGCAAAGCTTGGATTTCACCATGATGGGAACATAGCCAAGACACTGCTTAATGATTCCTTTTGAGATTCCATTCACTGCCCAGTTGATATCGGCCTAAATGAAAATGAGAGAAAAAGTTACTTAACAGAAATATCTGCATTTGACAGAACAATAAGTATTTTCAAAGACTGAGGAAGAAGATCAATTAAATGATTTTATGCCTTAGATTTAGAAGGTGGGATCTCTTAGACAACAGCACCAAGAAAGCAATTTCTGGCATAAACTTTATTAGGCACCCGCCCTACTCCCAAATATGTGCAGTGCTGAGAGTCACACAGCGTTACCAGTACTCACTGTCAACTTCCCACGGTAGGTACTCCTTCGGCCCCGGCATTCTGCTGGATAAACGCTGACCTCTTTGCAGATGGTCCCTTTTGGAACTGTAGGTGGACTGATAACAGCATCCAGAATAGTAAAAGAGATACGCTCATCTTTGAAAGCAAATTCAAAGGGAGGTATAGCCTGAAATGCAATTCACACTATTAAATTGCTTGCATTTCCAAGGCATTTTTTCTCTAAGACTCTTCCAAATCTTGTATGTTTTACAAACATTGATGCCTGTGATGCCATCATGACACACCTAAAAAGGACAGTTAAGGCTAACTCCAGTCTACTCATAACTTCACTAAATACTTAAAACCATAATGCATTATTAGCACAAGATTGTTCTGAGTGACTACATGTGTCAGAGACTGTAGCAGGCTCTAGGGATACAGCTGTGAACAGAACAAAATTCCTGTTCTCTGAACCAAGAGCCTTGTGTATTCTTACCTTGTCTATGTGCATAGCAAGACAAATGGGACTGCTGCTAATAGAGCAAGGATATGGAAACATCCTTTAGGATTCAAGACTAGATGCTTAATGTACAATGGCAACGTCATACTGAAGCCAGAGTCATGCAAAGGAAAAGATGGTGGCCAGGCTGGGTTTCCCCTTCCACAGAAGTTACTTCTTCGTACCATTCTGTGGGGAAAGCTGTGCTCTTCTGAGGAAGGGGCATCACCAAGTTCTCCTATATATTTATTATGAGCAACCTCCCAGGCTTTTCTTAGAATAATGATAATGAAAAAATGGAGCCAAGAAAGAATACCAAGGAGGTATTCCTCCTTCACCCTCACGTGAGTTAACTGACCTTTTCTAAATTTTAAAATTTTATCTAACGCTGGTATTATTTTAGAAATTCATATTTTATTTAAAAATAAAAGCCAGATGCAGTGGCTCACACCTGTAATCCCAACATTTGGGAGACCGAGAGAGGAGGACTACTTGAGCCCAGGAGTTTGAGACCAGCTGGGCCACATAGGGAGACCCCGTTTCTACAAAAAATAAAAATAAAAAAATTAGCCAGGCATAGTGGTGCGCGCCTGTGGTCCCAGCTACTCAAGAGGTTGAGGTAGGAGGATCACTTGAGCCTGGAAGGTCGAGGCTGCAGTGAGCTATAACCATGCCACTGCATTCCAGCCTAGGTGACAAAGTGAGATCCTGTCTCAAAAAAAAAAAGAATGGCGCTTAAAAAAAGAGAGATTAGAAGATTTGCTTTCTCAAGACGCAGCTGCACTATCTAGATCGAAATACAGTGAACTGTTGTTATTCACAATAGTTATGTTCTACACGTTTCCATAAACACTGAATTAGCCAATACTGAACCACTGTTCCTAGGGTAAATACGTGGTTAGCTTCCTGAGAGCCTCTGGTCACATTTCATCAACTAATCAATACAGTCTTGCATTATGTGTGTTTCTGTTTAAGGACAGCTTATTTAATATATATTATTGAGTCCGTAACTCATGCCTGAACAAAGCCTATGATTTCGTCCACTGATCGATACACAACCTTGCATTATGTGTGTTTCTGTTTAAGGACAGCTTATTTAATATATATTATTGAGTCCCTAACTCATGCCTGAACAAAGCCTATGTTAAATGCATGTGTTAACATTTTCCCCAAGAGGTACAGCACAGCCTTCTTGTGCTTAGGAACTTTACACAGAACTTTAATACTTTAATACTTTGCTTGGGGGACATTTTAAACAGCAAAATCACCAACAAAAAGCACAAAACATGGCACTAAATAGTGAAGACAACCTCTGTTTATAGTTTAAGAACTTAAAACAAGAAGGGCGAGCATCACCTTGTTAGATCTCAGCTGGGAAAATGGACACTGATCAACTCAACTTTTTCGCTGCTTCTGGGCATGGTGCTTTTGGAGTAGAAGTAAATTTTAGTGAGTAGGTGAATTTGCAAATATAGAATCCCCAAGTAATAAAAATCAACTGTATTTTGAAAAGATTTTGAAAAGACAGACACATAAATTCTGACTCACAGAAAGGAGAAATTCACTCCAAAGAAACTAGGCAAAATTATGTTTTGTAAGTAAAAAATATGATAACTATTTTTTCCCTTGGCTTTATAAATATTAGCCATTTATGTTACTGTGCTTTACAAAACATTTTCAAATACTATATTATTACAGTACTGGCTAAGGTGTGGCATCATTTTCTATGCAGGGCCAAATTTTCTTCATCTACTTCAACCAAAACAATATATCACAAGGGACTGAATGCAGAAGCAGACATGAGAATCCAGTTGTCTTTTCATTGAGCCAGACATTAAAAATATTTTTAATAATGCAATTCATCTAATTTCTTTTTTGCTTTGGAAAATATTTTTCATAAAAATGTTAACATAGAATTGGTTTATTTTTTTTATTATTTATTTATTTTTGATACAGAGTCTCACTCTGTCGCCCAGGCTGGAGTGCAGTGGCGCAATTTTGGCTCACTGTAACCTCTGCCTCCCAGCTTCAAGCAATTCTCATGCCTCAGCCTCCCGAGTAGCTGGGATTACAGACATGTGCCAGCACGCCCGGCTAATTTTTGTATTTTTTAGTAGAGATGGGGTTTCACCAGGTTGGCCAGACTGGTCTGGGTCTGGCCTCAAGTGATCCACCCGCCTTGACCTCCCAAAGTTCTGGGATTACAGGCAAGAGCCACCACACCCAGCCGATTGGCTTATTTTTAAATGAATTAGTGCTTTTCTAAAATTTCTCAATTTGATTTTTTTTTTTTTTAAAAGACAGGTCTCACTCTGTTACCGAGGCTGGAGTGCAGTGGCACAATCATAGCTCAGTCAAGCCTCAAATTCCTGGGCTCAAGTCATCCTCCCACCTCAGCCTCACAAGTAGCTAGGACCACAGGTGCACACCATGCCCCGCTAATTTTTTTAATTTTTGTAGAGATGGGGTTTCACTATGTTACCCAAGCTGGTCTTGAAATCCTGGGCTCAAGTCATCCTTCTGCCTTGGCCTCTCAAAGTCCTGGGATTACAGATGTGAGCCACTGCACCCGGCCCAATTAACTTTTAATTAGGTATTTTTTCTCACAGACATGATACTGTAAGAATCCAGGCACAATTACAAATAACCCCCACCAAGTCTTTCTAAACAATAAATCTTAATGGCTCCTATATTATTTGCCGAAGAGAGTTCAAGAATCAGACTGGCAATCAAAGCTCTCCACATTATCTCTATTCCTATCTCTCACAACACAAATCTTACCCAACAAAACCACAGGTAGCGTCCCCTAAGCATGTGACTCTGCTCTACCCTTCCCCTGGACGAAATGTACGTTTCTCACCTCTTGAACTCATCTAATCCCGCCCTTTCTCAAACTCCTGGATTAGTTGCGCCGCCCATCTGCTCCCACCGTAGCCCACACAATCCCTTGGCAGAGCAGTTCTCAAGAATATTGGCATGGACTGCTTTCACATCTTCACCCCTCCAACCCCCAAACACGACTGGGAGCACTGAAACGCATGAACTGTCTCTTACACGGGACTGCCTCCTCCACATCCTCTGAGCCTAGTGCCTGGAGACACTGGGGATGCTTACTAAACGAAACTTTTCCCCACCATCCTCACCTGAATTCTGCTACCACTACTCTACGCTAATAATGCAATTACACTTTTCGATTCAATCTGGCTTTCATGACTCATTTATACCTTCCTCAGCACCTGCTTAATTCGTAACAAATGACGAGTAGTTTCTCTCTTTAAAGCTCTAAGAGAAGGATACTGAAGGATAACCTTGTACATTACACTGTACCTACAAATAAGTTCGGAATCTTTTGAGGTACGTTTTGGAGAGGTAAGTCTTCTAGTGATATAAAGCCGTGTGCATTGTGAATGGTTGGGAAGCACACCCCAGAAAAGCCACTTCCTCACTCTCACAGCACCCAGAAACTGTCCAACAAGAAACTACGGTTCGCAATCACTGTTCAATCCAGAAATCACGAATACATCTCTTAAGACGCTTTGACTACAAGTTCCACGAGGCCCAATTCCGCGTCCTGTTTAACATGTTGTGCCCTCCCGCTTACCCACTGAGCCTGTCAGGATCAAGGAGCACATGCATTTAGGGTCATATTGTGACCTCCCAGCCATCTCCCTGGGATTGGCCTCGCCGCGGCAAGGGCGCCAGCGGACGCCGCGCTCACCTGCACCGCGAGGCCGAGACCCTCGTGCACGGCGTAGTTGAAGGACTCCACATGCGCCCGCGTCAGCTCCTGCAACGCTGCCTTTTGCTGTTCCCGCGGGATTCCATAAGAGGGGTCGGTCAAGTGCTTTAGGGTAGGCCCGCTGGGCAGGTTCCGCCACCGGCTGCCGGGATCCATGCGGCCACCTGCACACCCAACGCCAGTGGCTCTGTACACGCCGGAAGTAGTGGCCGGAGTCCCGCTTCCGCAGCCTGCTGGGAAATGTAGTTCCCTCTCGTTCCGCCCGCCCTAGGCCCTACGGTTTCGGTTTCATGGAGTCGAGGTAGAACCAAAAACTTCGAGTGAACGGGCCGATTAAGGCCGTGACCAGCTAGAGCGTGGCGGGCCCTCCCTTTCTCCCATCTTCCGCCCCACCCATGTCCCTCCTCTGCGACAGATGCCGCAGGTGGAAACCCGCTCCTCTCCCAGTGGAGCGTGTGACCTCTTTGGCTCTCATTGGCTCAGTCAATTAGGATTGGAGGAGAGCGGTCTTCTCAGGTTCTCTTCTCTTTCCCTTAACCCGTTCCCAGTCCCACGCCGATGCCGACACTGGGGAGTCATCCGGCCAAAGTCGTTGCTTCAACGAAAAAGCGGATGCCGGGCCCCTGGCTGACTCTACCCAACTTCTAACTCGCGAGGCTCATCCCTGGGAAGCCAAGGAGTGGTCGGGCCCCGCTAACCTCCTCGCATCTTCTGGACTGGAGTCCTGGGGGAGGCCTGGGGAGGGAGGTGGGATAGGGCGGTCTCGGATGGAGGGGAGAGGGCAGCGGGGCGTCCCACTGGATTTACAGCGTGAAGATCCTTTGCGTCCCTGTGAGCCCCTTACCTGCCCAGTACACTGATTAATCAGGGAATGCCTGCTGGCCTTTCAACTTCATTGTGTGTTTAACAGCTATATTGCGTTATAACTGGCATACAATAAACCAAACATTTAAAGTGTACGTGTTAAGTTTTGACCTATGTATACAACCATGCAGCCATCACCACAAAACAGTTAAACTACCGCTACCCAGTATCCTCCTGTCCCTGAGAGTCCCTCCTTACTGTCAACTTCCCCTTTTCCTAGTTCACCTGGTACTTTTCCTTCCTATATCACTTTTTATAAAAAATTTGAGCCGGGAGTCTGTGTTGCACAGGCTGGTCTTGAACTTCCGACCTCAAGCGATCTTCTCGCCTTGCCTCTCTAAATGCTGGGATTACAGGCATGAGCCACCGCGCACGCCCGGCCAGCTGAGTAGTTGTAGTTCTTTATATAGCCTATACTAGTCCTTGTCAGATACATGATTTGCAAATATTTTCTCCCATTCTGTGGGTTTTTACTTTCTTGCTGGTGTCCTCTGAAGCAAACCGTTTTAGTTTTGAAGTGTGTTTTTTTTTCTTTTGTTGCCTGTCTTTTTATATCATATCTAAGACATCATCGTGTAATCTAAGGTCATGAGGATTTAAAAAAAAATTTATGGGTACATAATTAGCATATTTAGGGGGTATATGAGATGTTTTGATACAGGCATACAATGTAATAATCACAGGAGAGTAGATGGGGTTTCCATCACTTTAAGCATTCATCATTTCTATGTTATGAACATTCCAATTGTACTTCCTCAGTTATTTTTAAAGGTACAACAAATTATTGCTGACTGCAGTCACCCTGTTGTGCTATCAAATACTGGATCTTTTTCAATCATGGGAATTTTTACCTACATTTTCTACTTAGAGTTTTGTAGTTTCAACTCTTACATTTAAGTCTTTGACCCATTCTGAGCTAATTTTTGTATATGGGGTGAGAAAGGCATATCACTTTATTCCTTTCCATGTGGATAGCCAGTTGTCCTAACACCATTTGTTAAAAAGACTATTCTTTCCCTCATCAAACTTTCTTGGCCTCCTTGTCAAAAATCAATTCACCATAGATGCAAGGGTTTATTTTTGACTCTCAGTTCTATTCTCTTGATCTGTATGTCTATCTACATTTGTCTGTATGTCTGTCTACAATACTACACAGATTTGATTTGCAATAAATTTTGCAATAAATTTTGAAAACAGGAAGTGCACATCCTCCAACTTTGTTCTTCTTTCTCCAGATTTCTTTGATCCTTTGTATTTCAATATAGATTTTAGCGCCAGCTTAGCTTGTCAATTTCTCTCTTTTTTTGTTTTGTTTTTTTTTTTTTTTTTTTTTTTGAGACAGAGTTTCACTCTTGTTGCTGAGGTTGCAGTGCAGTGGCATGATCTCAGCTCACTGCAACCTCCACCTCCTGCCTCAGCCTCCCAAATAGCTGAGATTACAGGCATGCACCACCACGCCTGGCTAATTTTGTATTTTTCGTAGAGACGGAGTTTTACCATGTTGGCCAGGCTGGTCTTGAACTCCTGACCTCAAGTGATCGACCTGCCTCGGCCACCCAAAGTGCTGGGATTACAGGCGTGAGCCACCATGCCCTGTCCAACTTGTCAATTTCTGCAAAGAAGGCTGAGATTCTTGATCAGGATTGTGTTAAATCTGTAGATCAATTTGGGGCCTATTTTCATCCTAACAATAATTGTCTCCCAATCCATAAACATGGGATGTCTTTCCATTTATTTAGGTGTTCTTTAATTTCTTTCAGAGATGTTTTGTAGTATTTGGTGTAGAAATGAACTTTTGTTAAATTTATTCCTAAGTATTTCATTCTTTTTGATGTTGATATAAATGGAATTGTTTTCTTAACTTCAAATTGTTCGTAATAGGTAGAAATACCATTGAGTTTTGTATATTGATCTCGTGTCTGGCAATCTTGCTGAACATTCTAACGGTGTTAGTGGATTTCTTAGGACTTTTTCTATATGATATCTTGTCGTCTGCAAAGAGAGATCGTCATACTTCTCCCTTTCCAATCTGAATGCGCTCTTCCTTCCTTCCTTTTGTCTAATTGCTCTGTCTATAACATTTAGTACAATGTTGAAGTGACAAGAATAAATATAACTGTTTTGTGCCTGATATTGGGAAGAAAGTTCCCAGCTGGAGCTTTCACATCACCATTAATATGACGTAGGCTGTGGGTTTTTCCAAAGATGCTCTTTATCGAGTTGAGGAAGTAATTTATTTCGTTTGTTGAGAGGTTTTTTCCAAGAAAGAGTGTTGTGTATTGCCAAATGCTTTTTCAGTGTATATTGAAATGATCATGTGCTTTTTGCCCTTTTTTTCCTATTAAAGTGGTATATTATATTAAGTAAATTTGGTAAGTTAAACAAACTTTGCATTCTTTCTTTTCCCCTTCTCAACGTTTGTTTTAGAATCGCGAGGTACATGTGCAAGTTTGTTACAAAGGTATACTGCGTGATGCTGAGGTCTGGGGTATGGTTGAACCTGTCACCCAGGTAGTGAGCATAGTATCCAATAGGTAGTTTTCAACCTTTGCTCCCCTCCTTCTCTCTTGGCGCTAGTAGTTCCCAGTCTCTGCTGTTCCCATCTTTTATTTTTTGAGACAGAGTCTGTCACCCAGGCTGGAGTGCAGTGGCACAGTGGTGCAATCTCGGCTCACTGCAACCTCCACCTCCCGGGTTCAAGTGATTCCCCTGCCTCAGCCTGCCGAGTAGCTGGGATTATAGGCACCTGCCACCACGCCTGGCTAATTTTCTGTATTTTTAGTAGAGATGGGGTTTCACCATATTAGCCAGGATGGTCTCGATCTTCTGACCTCGTGATCTGCCCGCCTTGGCCTCCCAAAGTGCTGGGATTACAGGCATGAGCCACTGCACCTGGCCTGTTCCCATCTTTATGTACATGTGTAGCCACTGTTTAGGTCCCAGTTTTTAAAATTTTTTTTGAGACAGGATTTTGCTCTGTCACCTAGGATAGAGAGCAGTTGTGCGATCTCGGCTCACTGCAACCTCCTCTTCTCAGGTTCAAGTGATTCTTGTGCCTCAGCCATCAGAGTAGCTGGGATTACGGGCATGCACCACCATGCCTGGCTAATTCTTGTATTTTTAATAGAGACGAGATTTAACCATGTTGCCCAGGCTGGACTCAAACTCCTGGCCTCATTTGATCTGCCCACCTTGGCCTCCTAAAAGTGCTGAGATTACAAGAGTGAGCCACCACGCCCAGCCTAGCTCCCACTTACAAGAGAACATAGGTGATTCCAAACTTTGTAATCTTAGGATAAGTCCTACTTAGTCATAATGTATAATCCTTTTTCTACGTTGCTGGATTTGGTTTACTAGTAATTTGTTGAAGATTTTTTCCATTTGTATTCCCAAGAGATTATTGGTCTTCTATTTGCTTTTCTTGTGACATCTTTGTCTGGTTTTGGTATCAGAGTATTAAGAGTGACCTCATAAAATTGAGGACACTCTTCTCAATTGAGGAGTATTTTCTTCTCTTCTATTTTTGAGGAGACTCTATGAAATAGTGGTGTTAATTCCTTACCATCTGGCTTACCATCTGGTCCTGGGCTTTTCCCTGTGGGGAGTTTTAAAAGGATTATTCCAACCTCTTTACTTGTATATTTCATTAATACAGAAATTGACAAAATTTGTTATTGATTTCTGATTTTATTCCAACGTGGTCAGAGAACATATGTAGTATGATTTCAATTCTTTTAAATTTACTGAGACCTATTTTATGGCCTAGCATGTGATCTACCCCAGAGAATGTTCCAGGTGCACTTCAGAAGGATGTGTATCTTGCTGCTGTTGGGTGGAGTGCCTTGTAGATATTTGTCAAGTTTAGTTGGTTTATAGTGTTTTCTATTTTCTTGTTGATCTTCTGCCTAGTTTCTCTAGCTATTACTGAAATGGAGTTTTGAGGGTTCTGACTAATTGTAGTTAAATTGCCTGTTTCTTTCTTCAGTTCTCTCAGTTTTTATGTCATGTATCTTTAGGCTGTGTTGCTAGGTACATATGTTTGTAATTGTCATATTTTCCTAATGGACTGATCCTTTTATCAATATAAAATGTCCTTGACATACAGGTGGCCAGACACATATGAAAAAATGTTAATCATCACTAATCATCAGAGAAATGCAAATCAAAATTACAACAAGATATCATCTCATGCCAGTCAGAATAGCTATTACTAAAAAGTCAAAAAATAACACATGCTGAAGAGGCTGTGGAAAAAAAGAGAATGCTTATACACTGCTGGCAGGAATGTAAATTGGTTGAGCTACTGTGGAAAGAAGTTTGAGATTTCTCAAAGAATTTAAAATGGAGCAGCCAGGCACGGTGGCTCACGCCTGTAATCCCAGCACTTTGGGAGGCTGAGGCAGGCGGATCGCCCGAGGTCTGGAGTTCAAGACCAGCCTAGCCAATATGGTGAAACCGTCTCTGCTAAAAATACAAAAATTAGCTGGGCGTGGTGGCACACGCTTGTAGTCCCAGCTACTTGGGAGGCTGAGGCAGGAGAATCACTTAAACCCAAGAGGCAGAGGTTGCAGTGAGCACAGATCACGCCCACCGCACTCCAGCCTGGGTGACAGAGCGAGACTCCATCAAACAAACAAACAGAGCTACTATTCAACGTAGCCTCCCATTACTGGGTATATATCCAAAAGAAAACAATTCATTCTACCAGAAAGACACACGCACCTATATATTTATCACAGTGCTATTCACAATAGCAAAGACATGGAATCAACCTAGGTGCCCATCAGCAGTGGACTGGATAAAGAAAATGTAGTACATATACACCACGGAATACTATGCAGCCAGAAAAAAGAATGAAATCATGTCCTTTGCAATAACATGGATGCAGGTGGAGGCCATTATCCTAAGTGAAACAACACAGGAACAGAAAACGGAGACCAAACATTAGATACACATGGACACAAAAACAGCAACAAGAGACACTAAAGACTACAAGAGGGAGACGGGAGGGAGGGGAGCAAGGATTGGAAAGCTAACTATTGGGTACTATGCTCACTACTTGGGTAATGGGATCTGTTCCCCAACCTCAGGACCCATGTAACAAACATGCACATGTACCTCCAGAATCTAAAATAAAAGTTGGAACTATTTTTAAAAAGTCCTTCTTTGTCTGTAGAAACAATCTTTTTCTTAAAGCCTATGTTGTTTAATATTAGTATAGCCATTCCAGTTCTCTGAGTTACTGTTTGCAAAGTATATCTTTTTCCATCATTTTACTTTCAACCTATTTGTGTTTTTTAATCTAAAGTGTGTTTTGCCAGGTGCATTGACTGATGCCTGTAATCCCAGCTAGTCAGGGGAGACTGAGGCAGGAGGATTGCCTGAGGCCAGGAGTTCAAGATCAGCTTGGGAAACAAAGTACGACCCTATCTCTAAAAAAAATAAAAATAAAATTAAAAAAAAATTTGTTTTGGAGAGATATTTGCACTCCCATGTTTCCTGCAGCCTTGTTTACAATAGCCAAGATTTGGAAGCAACGTAAGTGTCCATCAGCAGATGAATGGATAAAGAAAATATGTTGCTTACACACCATGGAGTACTGTTCAGCCATAAAGCGTGAGATCCTGTCACTTCCAACAACATGGATGGAACTGGAGATCATTATGTGAAGTGAAATTAGCCAGGCAAGTTTTGAAGAAAGCCAGGCCCTATCTCTAAAAAAATTGCCAAGTATGGTGGCAGGTGCCTATAGTTCCAGCTACTTGGGTGGCTGAGGTGGGAAGATTACTTGAAACCAGAAGTTTGAGGCTGCAGTGAGCTATCATTACACCACTAGACTCCAAACTAAGCAACAGAGCAAGATTCTGTCTCTAAATAATAAAAATAAAATGAAGTGTTTTTTGTAGATAGCATATAGTTGGATCATGATTTTTTAAAAAATCAATTTGCCAGTCTCTACCTTCTCATAGAGTACTTAATTCATTCGCATTTAATGAAATTACTGATAAGGCAGGATTTAGCTACCATTTTACTGTGGTTTCCTACGCCTCTTGCCTTTTTTTCTCCTCTATTTTTCATTACTTCCTTCTCTTTTCTGAAATATATATTTTCTAGTGTAACATTTCCATTTCTTGTCATTTTTTACTATGTATTTAAAATTATTTTCTTAGTGGCTGGTGTGTCTCAAGGTGGACTCTTTGAGTCTTTCCTACTTAGAATTTGTTGAGCTTCTTGGATTCACTTTAATGTTTTTCCTCAAAGTGGGAAAGGTTTTGGCCACTATTTCTTCCAATATATTTTTTATCCCCTTCCCTCTCTCTCACTTCTCCATTCTAGGACTTCTATTTTGTGTATGTTGGTATGTTTGATGGTGTCTGAAAGGTCTCAAGCACTGATCATTTTTCTTTGCTGTTTTTTTTTTTCTGTTCCTCAGACTGGATAATTGCAAATGGCTTCTAATTCACTGATTCCTTCTTTTACCAGTTCAAACCTATTTTTAAACTTTTCAAGTAAATTTTTCGTTTGTATTTTTGTACTTTGCAACTCCAAAATTTCTACTTGGTTCTATTTTATAAACTTCCTTCCCTTCCTTCCTTCCTTTCTTTCCTTACTTTCTCTCTTTTTTTCTTTTTCTTTCTTTTTCTGGGTTGCTGGTAAAAGGATGAGTTAGACTCCCTTCTTCTCTTGCCATGTGATGCCTTGTGCCATGCTATGAGGCAGCAAGAAGGCCCTCACCAGATATGGCCCCTTGATATTGGACTTTTCATCCTCCAGAACCATGAGCCGAATACACTTCTCTGTAGCATTCTGTTACGGCAATACAAAATAGACTAAGATATGGAGGGATGCCTTGGGGAAAACACCTTTAAAATATTACTACACCTCTGTGCTATGGGAGAACTTAAGGTTAAGGAGAAGGACAGCAAGTGGGACCAGTCTTTAAGAGAAGTTCTCCAAAGGCTTTGGACCTGTCCACTCTCAGGCGCCTAAGTAGCTGCCTGCCTGGGTCCATGTCTGCTTGCCCCCTGCACCGTGCCCATGCGATCTCTTCTGAGTCCACTGGGAATGTGTCATGCTGCATTTGAAACCTGTTCGGAGCGGGGTGCCAGGGCTTCTGGGCCTCTGGCATGGACACCTTTCCTGTGCCAGAGGTGTATTTAGGAAGTGGAAGCGGCCACAGAAGGCAGGCCAACCCACACAAAGTAAAGATGTTCAAAGCATTCAGCCTTATTGCACAAGAAGTTACAAGTTAATAACAATGTGCACTAATGAAACTCTTTCTATCCACAAGACTAAGCACCTGAGGTGTGTGAGGTTTATAGGTATTTAAAAACCTGGCCTTGGTGAAATGCTTTGCAAGAACTCGATACACAAGACATGTAAGAAAAGATGGGCTGGGACTTTGGCAGCTGAAATAGTCTCAGTGCTTCACTGAGCAGCTCATCAGTTTTGAAGGACAATCTGTTGGCTTATCTATCGGGTAACATCCTGGGGTCAGCAAATTACTGCCACATCTGGCCTGCTTTTATGTGGCCTATGAGCTAAGAACAGTTTTTGTATTTTTAAAAGCTGGAGAAAAAAACAAAAAGTATGAAAAAAAAAAACAAAGGCCCTATATGGTTTGCAAAGGCTAGCAGATTTATTATCCGACCTTTTACAGAAAGTCCGTCTACCCCTGAGTAACGGCATCATGGATTTATATTTACTTTATTATGTATTTATTTTTGAGACAGGGTCTCGCTCTTTGCTCAGGCTGGAGTACAGTGGTGTGAACATGGTTCACAGCAGCCTCACACCTCAGCCTCAAGTGATCCTCCCACCTCAGCCTCCACCATGCGCCACCACGCCCAGCTAATTATATGGTGAATTTAAATGACCAGTGATATCCTAGGACAGTCAGTACCTACAAGAACGAAAGGGCACAAAAACACTTGAAATATCATTACTTTACTTCAGTATTCCAGGCATTTTAAATATTCATACAATTGCCTTATTTCAGCAGTCATTTCCTCTCCAGTACAGATTTTGTGTCCAGGATCAGAGCCATGTATATCCCCAAATTTTCTCTATAGCACCCGCATGCTACATGGGACTCACTCCGGCGCCTGTGTCTTTGCTAGTAGAACCTCTCACCACGCCTGCAAGAGGGCTGGACCTCCCCTTGCTTGATGTAGCCTCCACTGTGAATGCAAACACACTTTGAAGCTTCAATCCCAGTACATTTCCAGCACTCTCAGGTGTTCCATGTATGTGGCAATCATCCCGCAGAGCTAGTGACACATCATGTCAGCTGGTACCTATGCCAGCACCTGCTCCACTACATCACACAGATGCTGAGGCACTTAAATGTTCTTGGTAAAATGGAGTTCATAATTGCCATAGGAGTTGAGTGCGGGGGCAGGGGACTTTCTCTCAATAATTAACACCCTTGGCCGGGTGTGGTGGCTCACGCCTGTAATCCCAGCACTCTGGGAGGCCGAGGCGGGTGGATCACGAGGTCAGGAGATCGAGACCATCCTGGCTAACACAGTGAAACCCCGTCTCTACTAAAAAATACAAAAAATGAGCCAGACGTGGTGATGGGCGCCTGTAGTCCCAGCTACTCGGGAGGCTGAGGCAGGAGAATGGCGTGAACCCGGGAGGCGGAGCTTGCAGTGAGCCGAGATCGTGCCACTGCACTCCAGCCTGAGTGACAGAGTGAGACTCCATCTCAAAAAAAAAAAAAAAAAATTAACACCCTTAATACATATTTAGCAGATTTATAATTTCATGTCTGTTTACATTTGTTGTCAAAGTTTCATAAACTATTTACGTAAATGAAAGCATGTTCCAGTTTCCAAATGCCGCTACGACAAGCAAACAGAGAAACTGCTTAGATAACACCTGCTTGCGTCATAAATACATGTGGCAACATCTGGTCATTCTTAAAGAAATGCTTGTGTTTCCAAAAAGAATTTTTTTTTTAAGTCATAAGCCTTATGCAATTCTTCCAAGGTAATAATGTGTTTGTCCTTCCTTCTCAAGTGTGGTTCAAGGCATCTCAAGGCATATTGCTGTCTGAGGTTCTGATTTCACTGGCCGGGCAGAGAGGGGAAGAGTGGGCACTAACATGTTTTAAAAGCTTCACAAGTCATTCGAGCATGTAGTCAGTGTTGAGAACCTTGGTACTAAAGGCTCTTGCATCTTCCTACTGTCACTTGTCCTCACCAAAAGCCCTTGAGGTAGTCCCTGGGTCAGGCAATGATCTCTTTCGTGGGCTAAGAAACTAAGGCACAGAGAGGTTAACAGGCTCCTCTGATACTGTGCAGTCAAATGACAGAACCATGATTGCAACTGACATTTCCAAATAAACAATGACTCCTCCCCCAGCAACGGGCAGCACTTACATGGACCAAAAGTATGAAGCCTGACTGCGAGCCAGGCATGACCTTCTGTGTCAAGGACATCATGGAAGGGAAAGGAACAGTTCTGAACCAATCATTCCACATGAACAGAAATAAATACATAAAGCCAGGCTTGGTGGTGTGCACCTGTAGTCTCAGCTACCCAGGAGGCTGAGACAGGAGGATCACTCAAGCCCAGAAATTCGAGGCTGCAGTGTGCTGACTGCAACTGCGGATAGCCACTGCGATCCAGCCTGGGCAACATAATGAGACCACGTCCTTGTAAAAAATAATAAAATTTAAAAAATTTTTAAAATATTTATAAACAAAATAAGTGCCTAAGATACTTATTGGAAGCCATATGAGGAATGAGGCATAACTTTTTCTTTTCTTAAAAGTCTTACTTCCCTCATATATATGCCATTGAACCAGGTTTCTCAGAAAATCCATCAAGATTCACAGACTTCCTGACATCTGAATTCTTAGCTCTGTTACTGTGAGGGCTAGAAAACTCGTGAATGTCTCTATAATTTGGGTCCAAAAGATAATTACAAACCTGTGTTAGCATGTGACAGCATTACAAAAACGCCCATGCTTTTTCTGTCACCCGCCCACCTAGACTTGCCAGGGACCCAGAACCCTACAGGTTCTAACTGGGTATACATCTTCCCAGGATCTGATCAGATCTCATTCCCTTCTCTGAATTTCCCAAATACCAACCCATCAGCTGCGTTGGGCCTCAAAGATTAACAATTACAACTGACTTTTATTTTGCTCTACAGGCAAACTTTTAAATCTGTATTCTGGGTAATGCCCAGGACGTTTATTTTGTAATTTCAAATTTCCATGAGAGCCAATTCACCTGGGACCTTCTCCATTTCACCCCAAGGTAACACCCTCACATCCTATCAACTATTGCTGCACCTAAGAAATAATTTCTATCATTATTGCCTTTTTCATTGTAAGTTCTCACATCTCATCATGTTCAAGGAGGCAATGATTTTCTCCTCTTTTGTAAAAGTCTCACCTGACTGCAGAAATGTTTTCTTGAGCCAAGCAGAAACGAGGAATGGAGCACACATAGCCATGAAGAAAGAACACAGCACGTTCTGGTGGGGAGGGCAGTTTTCAATGGGTTGCTGTGATTTCCAGGACACTCTAGGAAGGGCCTGTCTACTCAGCTTACACTGAACACAAATGACATCTTGTTCTCCCTACTGCTAGTGATGTGGCCTCCTGAAAAGCCTATAAAGTATTAGTTAATCCAGTAAGTGGAAGCCACTTCTAACAGTACACATTTGTAGAGACTTACAAGACGCTGTGTGGAGCTGAAACCACTTCTTTCCCAGTTTAGAAGACTTTCCCATTCAGGCAGGACCTATACTCTCACATATACTCCCCTGATGCCTACAGGCACAGGAACTCACATCCCTCCTGGAAGGAAACCTGTCCCTCTAGCTACTGCAGAAAGTGCTTGGGGCATAAAAAGAACAAAAAGGGGGAAAGCAACCTTTGTCTGGGGCAGGGCCACTGGGGAGTGGAATTTTACTGACTCCTGATCCTCAGAGAGGTTTTTACAAAGGTTTTAAAAAAAAAAAGGAACTAGGCAAAACTGCATTTAGAATTTTGGTCAAAAGAAAATTGAGAAAATTGAATCATCATATTTTCAAAGATCTACCATATTCAACCTATTAAGTAAAGCAATATATCATGTTTTTTTTCTCTCTCATGCTTATTTGATGCTTACAGGTTCAGGGCAGACTTGCCACTTTGTTTCTAAAACATGCAGAGAGCAGACTTAGGGCAGCATATGCTGTTCTGGGGCCCAACCCACACAAACCCTGACAGGTGACTGACCAAACGCCATCAGGAAGGTGATGCGGGAAACCACCTTCACCGAGAGGCCAGTGCACAAAACAAAACTAAGGACTGTTGGTGCATGCTTGTCCAGAGCTGAGTGGCAGAGCGTTACGGAAGGGATGGGCGGGGAACACACAGGCAACCTCCAATATGCTCTAACGTCCAATCCACAGTCCAGAGCAGTGGGGCTGCAGCCGGGCATGGAGCTAAGGCACTAGGGCTGCAGTGGGTGGGAGGCACCGACCAGAGGTCCCAGTGCCCTGCCATTCCCGGGGAGAGGGGAAGGAGCTCTGCTCACAAGGCTGCCTTTGTGTACCAAAGTTGTTTTCAAATGTCTCAACAGCATTGCTGAGTGCTCCACCTGGGAAGCCCCCTGAGCAACCCTGTCTTCGGGAGCTGCATCCTCTGCTCACGTGCCTTCTTCCATCTCATCTTTGCGAGTGGCCTTTCTTTCCCCTGCTGTGGGCTGGATAAAGAGCAATCCAGTCATTTCACCGTTCCCTGGAGCAGGACCCCGTGCTTTTTCCAAGGCAGCAGGGAGCGCCCCTCCATCACAGCTTGGTGAAGGCAGCTGGCTGGGTCTGAGGTTGCTCCACATCTGGGGGCGGGAAGACACTGGAAATGGCTATGTCCACGATGCCCTGGCACAGTTCTGCATAGAGCTTCCTGGAATGTGTTTTAAAAAATATCATTGAGGATGTTCATCAAAGTGCAAGCAAAAAAAAATAAATGTTTTTTTGTTTTTGAGACAGGGTTTTACTCTGTCTCCCAAGTTGGCATGCAGTGGCGCAATCATGGTACATACACCACAGCCTCAAATTCCCAGGCTCAAGGGAGCCTCCCACCTTAGCCTCGCAAGTAGCTGGCACTATAGGTGTGCACCACTGTGCCCAGCTAATTTCAAAATTTTTTGTAGAGACAGGGTCTTGCTGTGTTGCCCAGGCTGCTCTTGAACTCCTGAGCTCAAGCAACCCTCTCACCTCGGCCTCCCAAAGTGCTGGGATTACAGGCATGAGCCACTGTGCCTGGCAGTTTTTCTTGTTTTTGTTTTTTTACCAAAATCTGCCCTAGAAATTCTATTTTGTGACCACATTTCTTAAACTGGTTGCCACTCAGCCAGAGAGAAAGGTCGGGTTACCCACAAAGGGAAGCCCATCAGACTAACAGCGGATCTCTCGGCAGAAACTCTATAAGCCAGAAGAGAGTGGGGGCCAATATTCCACATTCTTAAAGAAAAGAATTTTCAACCCAGATTTTCATATTCAGCCAAACTAAGCTTCATAAGTGAAGGAGAAATAAAATCCTTTACAGACAAGCAAATGCTGAGAGATTTTGTTACCACCAGGCCTGCCTTACAAGAGCTCCTGAAGGAAGCACTAAACATGGAAAGGAACAACCAGTACCAGCCACTGCAAAAACATGCCAAACTGTAAAGACCATCGATACTAGGAACAAACTGCATCAACTAATGAGCAAAATAACCAGCTAACATCATAATGATAGGATCAAATTCACACATAACAATATTAACCTTAAATGTAAATGGGCTAAATGCTCCAATTAAAAGACACAGACTGGCAAATTGGATAACGAGTCAAGACCCATCAGTTTGCTGTATTCAGGAGACCCATCTCACGTGCAGAGACACACATAGGCTCAAAATAAAGGGATGGAGGAAGATCTACCAAGCAAATGGAAAACAAAAAAAAGCAGGGGTTGCAGTTCTAGTCTCTGATAAAACAGAGTTTAAACCATCAAAGATCAAAAGAGACAAAGAAGCCCATTACATAACGGTAAAGTGATCAATTCAACAATAAGAGCTAACTATCCTGAATATATATCCACCCAATACAGCAGCACACAGATTCATAAAGTAAGTCCTTACAGACCCACAAAGAGACTTAGACTCCCACACAATAATAACAGATTTTGACACCCCACTGTTAACATTAGATAGATCAATAAGACAGTTAACAAGGATATTCAGGAATTGAACTCAGCTCTGCACCAAGCAGACCTAATAGACATCTACAAAACTCTCCACCCCAAATTAACAGAATATACATTCTTCTCAGCACCACATTGCACTTATTCCAAAATTGACCACATAATTGGAAGTAAACTGACCACATAATTGGAAGTAAAGCACTCCTCAGCAAATGTAAAAGAACAGAAATTGGCCAGGTGCGGTGGCTCACGCCTGTAATCCCAGCACTTTGGGAGGCCGAGGCAGGTGGATCACGAGGTCAGGAGATTGAGACCATCCTGGCTAACACGGTGAAACTCCGTCTCTACTAAAAATACAAAAATTAGCCGGGTGTGGTGGCGGGCACCTGTAGTCCCAGCTATTTGGGAGGCTGAGGCAGGAGAATGGCGTGAACTTGGGAGGCGGAGCTTGCAGTGAGCCGAGATTGTGACACTGCACTCCAGCCTGGGTGACAGAGTGAGACTCCATCTCAAAACAAAATAAAAAATAAAAAAATAACAGAAACTGTAACAAACTGTCTCTCAGACCACAGTGCAATCAAACTAGAACTCAGGATTAAGAAACTCACTCAAAACCACTCAACTACATGTAAACTGAAAAACCTGCTCTTGAAGTGACTATTGGGTACATAACGAAATGAAGGCAGAAATAAAGATGTTCTTTGAAACCAATGAGAACAAAGACACAACATACCAGAATCTCTGGGACACATTTAAAGCAGTGTGTAGAGGGAAATTTATAGTACTAAATGCCCACAAGAGAAAGCAGGAAAGATCTAAAATTGACACCCTAACATCACAATTAAAAGAACTAGAGAAGCAAGAGCAAACACATTCAAAACCTAGCAGAAGGCAAGAAATAACTAAGATCAGAGCAGAACTGAAGGAGATAGAGACACAAAAAACCCTTCAAAAAATCAATGAATCCAGGAGCTGCTTTTTTGAAAAGATCAACAAAATTGATAGACCGCTAGCAAGACTAATAAGCAAGAAAAGAGGGAAGAATCGAATAGACGCAATAAAAAATGATAAAGGGGATATCACCACCGATCCCACAGAAATACAAACTACCATCACAGAATACTATAAACATCTCTATGGAAATAAATTAGAAAACTTAGAAGAAATGGATAAATTCCTGGACACATACACCCTCCCAAAACTAAACCAGGAAGAAGTTGAATCCCTGAATAGACCAAAAACAGGCTCTGAAATTGAGGCAATAATTACTAGCCTGCCAACCAAAAAAAGTCCAGGACCAGACAGATTCACAGTCGAATTCTCCTGGAGGTACAAAGAGGAGTTGGTACCATTCCTTCTGAAACTATTCCAATCAATAGAAAAAGAGGGAATCCTCCCTAACTCATTTTATGAGGCCAGCATCATCCTGATACCAAAGCGTGGCAGAGACACAACAAAAAAAGAGAATTTTAGACCAATATCCCTGATGAACAGTGATGCAAAAATCCTCAATAAAATACTGGCAAACCGAATCCCACAGCACATCAAAAAGCTTATCCACCATGACCAAGTTGGCTTCATTCCTGGGATGCAAGGCTGGTTCAACATATGCAAATCAATAAACGTAATCCAGCATATAAACAGAACCAAAGACAAAAACCACATGATTATCTCAAAAGATGCAGAAAAGGCCTTTGACAAAATTCAACAGCCCTTCATGCTAAAAACTCTCAATAAACTAGGTATTGATGGGATGTATCTCAAAATAATAAGAGCTATTTATGACAAACCAATATCATACAGAATGGGCAAAAACTGGAATCATTCCCTTTGAAAACTGGCACAAGACAGGGATGCCCTCTCTCACCACTCCTATTCAACATAGTGTTGGAAGATCTGTCCAGGGCAATCAGGCAGGAGAAAGAAATAAAGGGTATTCAATTAGGAAAAGAGGACGTCAAATTGTCCCTGTTTGCCAATGACATGATTGTATATTTAGAAAACCTCACCGTCTCAGCCCAAAATCTCCTTAAGCTGATAAGCAACTTCAGCAAAGTCTCAGGATACAAAATCAATGTGCAAAAATCACAAGCATTCCTATACATCAATAACAGACAAACAGAGAGCCAAATCATGTGTGAACTCCCATTCACAATTGCTTCAAAGAGAATAAAACACCTAGGAATCCAACTTACAAGGGATGTAAAGGACCTCTTCAAGGAGAAATACAAACCACTGCTCAATGAAATAAAAGAGGACACAAACAAATGGAAGAACATACCATGCTCATGGATAGGAAGAATCAGTATCGTGAAAATGGCCATACTGCCCAAGGTAATTTATAGATTCAATGCCATCCCCATCAAGCTACCAATGACTTTCTTCACAGAATTGGAAAAAACTACTTTAAAGTTCATATGGAACCAAAAAAGATCCCGCATTGCCAAGACAATCCTAAGCCAAAAGAACAAAGCTGGAGACATCACGCTACCTGACTTCAAACTGTACTACAAGGCTACAGTTACCAAAACAGCATGGTACTGGTACCAAAACAGAGATATAGACCAATGGAACAGAACAGAGCCCTCAGAAATAATACCACACATCTATAGCCATCTGATCTTTGACAAACCTGACAAAAACAAGACATGGGGAAAGGATTCCCTATTTAATAAACGGTGCTGGGAAAACTGGCTAGCCATATGTAGAAAGCTGAAACTGGATCCCTTCTTTACACGTTATACAAAAATTAATTCAAGATGGATTAAAGACTTAAATGTTAGACCTAAAACCATAAAAACCCTAGAAGAAAACTGAGGCAATACCATTCATGACATAGGCACGAGCAAGGACTTCATGACTAAAACACCAAAAGCAATGGCAACAAAAGCCAAAATTGACGAATGGGATCTAATTGAACTAAAAAGCTTCTGCACAGCAAAAGAAACTACCATCAGAGCGAACAGGCAACCTACAGAATGGGAGAAAAATTTTACAATCTACCCATCTGACAAAGGGCTAATATCCAGAATCTAGAAAGAACTTAAACAAATTTACAAGAAAAAATCAAACAACCCCATTGAAAAGTGGGCAAAGGATATGAATAGACACTTCTCAAAAGAAGACATTTATGCAGCCAACAGACACATGAAAAAATGTTCATCATCACTGGCCATGAGAGAAATGCAAATCAAAACCACAATGAGATACCATCTCACACCAGTTAGAATGGCGATCATTAAAAAGTCAGGAAACAACAGGTGCTGGAGAGGATGTGGAGAAATGGAAACACTTTTACACTGTTGGTGGGATTGTAAACTAGTTCAACCATTGTGGAAGACAGTGTGGCAATTCCTCAAGGATCTAGAACTAGAAATACCATTTGACCCAGCCATCCCATTACTGGGTATATACCCAAAGGATTATAAATCATGCTGCTATAAAGACACATGCACACGTATGTTTATTGCGGCACTATTCACAATAGCAAAGACTTGGAACCAACCCAAATGTCCATCAGTGACAGACTAGATTAAGAAAATGTGGCACATATACACCATGGAATACTATGCAGCCATAAAAAAAGATGAGTTCATGGATGAAGCTGGAAACCATCATTCTGAGCAAACTATCACAAGGACGGAAAACCAAACACCGCATGTTCTCACTCATAGGTGGGAATTGAATAATGAGAATACTTGGACACAGGATGGGGAACATCACATAATGGGGCCCATTGTGGGGTGGGGGGAGGGGGGAGGGATAGCATTAGGAGATATACCTAATGTAAATGATGAGTTAATGGATGCAGCACACCAACATGGCACATGTATACATATGTAACAAACCTGCACATTGTGTACATGTACCCTAGAACTTAAAGTATAATAATAATAATAATCAGAAGTCAAAAATAAAATAAAATAAAATAAAACTGGTTACCACTCTATATACAAATGCTTCAGAAGGTTTTGCATGAAGATAATGCATTCCCTTGGCAAATATTTATGGAAGGCCTTGCAGGTGAACAAGACAGACACCTGGTGAGGAAGGCAGGCGATTTCAAGAGCGTGTAAGAGCCATCTTGCATTACACGGAGGGGCACCCAGGAAAAGGACCAACTCAGCATAATTGAAGGGACACTGGAAAAGACTCCCCAGTGACAGGGGAAGACTCCCCGGTGACAGGGGAAGACTCTCCAGTGGCAGCTAAGCAAAGACCCAGGGATGAATAGAAGGCGGACAGAATGGATGACAGGGTAGAAATAAAGAAGAAGGGGTTCACACACACACACGCAGTTTCTTCTGATGAGTCAGTCTGATGACAGAGTAATGAGGGAAACTGCAAAGGCTCTGGCTAGAGAAAATCAGAGCTAGGACTGTTCAGGGAAAGCTTCCTCAAGATGTTGTTTCGGTAAAGAAGCAGCCAGCCATGGTGAGGCTGGTGGCGGTGGTAATGGTGGTGGGGATTCCACACACAGGTAACAGAAAGCACAAAGGCCCACTGCAGATAAGAGCAATCAAGGGAAATGTGACTTGGGATGAAGCTGGAGAGGTGGGTAAGGCAGTGGCCTTGCAGATAGAGGGAGGAATCTGGTTTGTGTCCCAGGTGCAATGGGAAGTCTGGAGAATGGCATGGTCTGGTGTCCGCTTTACACACTGGCTGCTCTGGGAGGATGAATTTCACTGGGGCTAGAGCAGAAATGCACCCCAGTTAGGAGGCTCTATGCCAAAGCCTTCACTATGGTGGAAGATGACCTATGCAGGGGTGACAGTGCAAATGGAGGGCAAAGGGCTCTGGAGGCTAGAGGCAGAACTCACAGGGCCCTGATGGGCAGGACTTGAGGGGAAGGGAAGGCAGAGGCAGGATCATTGTCAGGTTCAAGCTTAGTCTCTGTGGGGAGCGGGGGGTGGCGACCGACTGAGATGGGCAAGTCTGGGAGGTAGACAGGGGGACATTCTGGCAGGGAAGGCAGGTGCAGATACTAGTCTGTATCTCTGGGCTGTGATGTAATTTGGTAATTTCAAAATCATGACGCTGGCTGAGATCACATACAGAGAGAGGAGACAAACACCCAGGCCTAAGATCAGAGGCACTGGATGAGGAAGACGGAGCCCAGCTTGCCCACACCTCCCCAGGCAAGCCTGCCTAGTACCACGTGCCCATCCACGACAGGAAAGCAGCTCAGCGAGTGCTGTCAGCTGCCTCGAATGCTGCTGACAGGTCCAAGGGGGTGGGAACAGAAAGAGGCTGCTGGAGGTGGCAATAAGGACTTGGCTGGGGACTTGCAAAGAACAGCTTCTGTGGGGCAATCAGGATGGGAGCCAGCCTGGAATGGATGGGAGCATGGATGGGAACAGAGGAAGAGAAGACAGCTTGTGCAGAGGCTGCTCTCCACAAGCTTGGCTGTGAAGGGAACCGGAGAAGGTGTGATTGCTGGAACAGGATGTGCCATCAGGGGAGGACATCTTTTGGAATAGTTGGGAAAATCTGCTGGGACTGCATATGCTGATGAGAACTAGGCATCAGAGAGGGAAAAAGGTGACAATGTAAATGAGCCAGTTAAGAGGACAGGATCAGGAGGAGGGTAAGGTCTAGAGCACCATGGAGGGACAAACCCCTGATAGAAAGGACAGCGGGTAAAACTGGGCACACCACTGTCGATTTGGCGAGGGAAGGTGCGGAGCCCTGCCTTCTTCCGCCCTTAGCCCATCTAACTCGCATTTCGCCTTCAGATCTCAGTTCCAACATTACTTCCCGTCATCGGCCCTTGGCTCAGTTACGTTACCTTTCAGCATCTTTTGTTCTCCATTAAAGCACCTGTTCCCGTTTGTAATTGACATCTGCCTGGTCTCTGTCTGCCCACAGGGGCCTGTGTCTCTCTTTGCCCCCACTGTGAACCCATGCCTCGTACAGAGCCTGGCCAGGTAGGCAGCACCTAATAAGCACTTCTCAGCTGCAGAGACTGATGAACAAGATGGAATCATGCCTGTCGCAACCATCAGGCAATGGTAAAGGCCTAGCTTCTACATAAAGAACAACTTGTGTGTTGATGCTGCCCCTTGCAAGTACAGGACTCTCTCTTAAACATTTTGAAAAATCACTCAATTTCTTCAAGATGTAGATGGGAACCATGAAAGGGTCTTGACATGATGAAAGTGGATCATGAAAGAAGAACCCTCAGCACAAGAGAATTGAGTCCAAGTGACTTTCCCTGAAACGTAAGGCCCTCCACAGAAGGTCCTCTCTTACCTTCCTTCCTCCTTAATGACTCCACGTCACTCATACTACAGCCAGGCTTCTCCCGAGAGGAGCAGAAGTTCCAGAGAGCAGGTTCTCAGGAGCTTCTGTTCCTCTAGGCATCTCCCAGACCTGCAGAGCCCGAGACAGGGCGAGACCCACAGGACACTGCACCTCTTTCGGAAGACTCTCCCCACCACCCTTTGGTGCAGCTGAATCCTCTTTTCTTGTACCCCAGCTCCAGACCCACCATGTCTAAGATACCTTCCCAGACTCCTTCCTGCCTCAGGAGCCCCTGAACTTCTGGGTTGCCACATCATAGGATCCTGCTCACTCAGCTTGTCACACGGGTCTCTCTGGCGGTAAGGAGCTTTAACACTCCCATGGCATCTACCACCCACCTAAGCACAGGCTATTTGCTTACATTTTTTTTCTTTTGAGACAGTGTCTCTCTCTGTCACCCAGGTTGCAATGCAGTGGCACAATCATGGCTCATTGCAGCCTCAACCTGCCAGGCTCAAGTGATCCTCCCACCTTAGCCTCCCGAGCAGCTGGGACTATAGGCACACAGCACCATGCCTGACTAATTTCTGTATTTTTTGTAGAGATGGGGTTTTGCCATGTTGCCCAGGCTGGTCTTGAACTCCTGGGCTCAGACAATCTACCTGGCTTGGCCTCCCAAAGTGCTGGGATTACAGGCATGGGACACCACACTGGGCCTATCTGCTTACAATACACGGGGAAATGGGAAAGGAAATGACTCAGCAAAGCCGCCTGCCAGACAGAGTCCTCCCAAGGGTCTCCTATCAATGTGGCATCCTCCCTTACAGCAGTCAAAGTGTCTATACTTGTACCCAGACTATCCCAACGGCAGAACCAACTTCCCATTGTGAAAACACAATGACGTGCAGGCTTACTGAGCACACGCAGGGGCACCGTTGACTTCAATGAGCCACACCTTCAGCTCCTCATCCACCATGAAGTCAAAGCCGAAGAGCTGGAAGCTCTGGTAAGGGAGGTGCTTGGTGCTAATGGCAGGCTCCACGCTCAGGAGGCAGTTCCTATGAGGTGGGAGGGGAAATGCTCATTAGAACAGGGTGGTCAAAGCAGAAGGAAGACATGAGGTGTGCTTGAAAGATTTTATATGAGATGAATACAAATATCAGTTTTGACTTCATTCTCTCTTTCCCTTTTTTTTTTTTTTTGAGACGGAGTTTTGCTCTTCTTGCCCAGGCTGGAGTGCAATGGCATGATCTTGGCTCACTGCAACCTCTGCCTCCTGGGTTCAAGCGATTCTCCTGCCTCAGCCTCCCAAGCAGCTGGGATTACAGGCATGTGCCACCACATCTAGCTAATTTTGTATTTTTAGTAGAAACGGGGTTTCTCCATGTTGGTCAGGCTGGTCTCGAACTCCCAACCTCAGGTGATCCACCCGCCTCGGCCTCCCTAAGTGCTGGGATTACAGGCACGAGCCACCATGCCCGGCCTAATTTCTCTCTTTTCAACTTATTACCATTAGGTTATTCAAGAGAATGTTACTTATCAAGCATTTGTTAGAAAACTCTGCAACCACTCATGTTCTTCCAGGCAAAAGCCACTTTCCCATGTCTCAAGAAGCAGTAGAGTGCCGAGTCGCTGTGGCCTCTATAAATGAAGATTCCTCCAACAGCTGGGCTGCTGCCATGTTTGTTTATAACACATAAAACATTTCCATGTATTTTTGCCCTGTAAAGAATGGACTGCCCTTTGGTGAACGCCAGGATTTGCAAAAAAAACATGCTGACCTCATGATTTCGCTAGTTCTAGTTCTAATGGCAAATTATTGCTAATTAAAAGACTTAAGAGCTATGCAAGTTGAAACTAAATGTTGAAAAAAGAAGTATTATTAGCAACAACGAATGGAAAAATGGCACGATTTTAGTGACACAAAAAAGTTGAAAGTGAATCTCGGAAATATAATGAATCAACAAGTATATGAAGTCTCAGGTCAGGCCAAAATCTTGGACAAGTGATTGTTCAATGAGATAATTACATAAGGAACTTGTCATAACTCCTGGCACCTAGGAAGCATTTAATAAATGTTACTGTTATGAACAATTTTTCATCATATTTCATTATGATAACCATATATCTATTATTTAGGAATAATAAATACCTCTTACCTACAACTATCCCAGAAAACCTATGCCATTTCTGTTTTATAAAGATCTTCCCTGATTTTTCACCCAACTGAATGCTGGGGCAAAATATTTCTCTCAGTAAATTAAATGTACTACAATGACTCTAGGGGTACCAAAGATAACTGTCGTTCTACACAGCTGTGTATCTGGAAGGAAAAAGATACAGGGGTCGGCCTGGCGCAGTGGCTTATGCCTGTAATTCTACCACTTCGGGAGGCCGAGGGGGGGGGGTGGATCGCCTGAGGTCACGAGTTCGAGAGCAGCCTGACAACACGGCGAAGTCCCATCTCTACTAAAATTACAAAAATTAGCCAGGCATGGTGGCGGGTGCCTATAATCTCAGCTACTCAGGATGCTGAGGCAGGAGAATCACTTGAACATAGAGGGCAGAGGTTGCAGTGAGCCGAGATAGCGCCACTTCACTCCAGCCTGGGTAAAAGAGCAAAATTTCGTCTCCAAAACAAAACAAAACAAAAAAAGATACAGGGAACTGTTGTTCATGTGACTAAGACGTAGCTCTAGATGCAAGTTTTGACTCATGACTTTAATAAAGAACCGAGTCCTTTGTGAACTTGAAGCCAGGGTCAATCCTCCTGCCTTGGCCCCCTACAAACTTCAATCTCCTTTTCTTTTTTCCTAAAAAGAAAAGTATTTTAATAGATACATTTAAACCTTTAAAAACTATTTTGGTTTAAATGGTTCTTTTAAGATGACTCATTTAAAAACCAATTATAATAAAAATTTCTTCTCCCATTCATATTCAACCTGCATTGACAAGCACGTATCACATTAACCAAAAAAAAATACCTGTTCTACACAAGAATATCCTTAACTTTTGCTTTAATTAAAATATTCTTGGCCGGGCGAGGTGGCTCACACCTGTAATCCTAGCGTACTGGGAGGCCGAGGCAGTTGGATCACTCTAGGTCAGGAGTTTGAGACCAGCCTGGCCAACATGGTGAAACCCTGGCTCTCTGCTTTAAAAAAAAAAAAAAAAATTAGTTGACTGTGGTGGTGCATGCCTACAATTCCAGCAACCCAGCAACTCGGGAGGCTGAGGCAGGAGACTCACTTGAACATGGGAGACGGAGGTTGCAGTGAGCCGAGATCACACCTTTGCACTCCAGCCTGGGAAACAGAGCGAAACCCTCTCTCCAAAAAAAGCAGGAGACAGGGTCTCACTCTGCCACCCAGGCTGGAGTGCAGTGGCCCAATCATGGCTCATTGCAGTCAGCCCTAACCTCTCCGAGCTCAAGCGATCCTCCCAATTCAGCCTTCCAAGTAGCTGGGACTACAGGCACACCACCCCACACCCTACTACTTTTTTTGTATCTTGTAGAGGCAGAGTTTTGCCGTGTTGCCCAGGCTGGTCTTGAACTCCTGGGCTCAAGTGATCTGCCTGCCTCAGCCTCCCAAAGTGCTGGGATTACAGGCATGAGCCAATGTACTTAGCCTGTTTTAATTAGCATATTCTTTAAAATATTATAATTAAGTTAGATTTCAAAGTTGAATAGATGCTCATTGTAAAAAAAAGAGAGAGAGAAAATACTGAAATATAAAATGGAGGCCGGGTGCAGTGGCTCATGTCTGTAATCCCAGCACTTTGGGAGGCTGAGGCAGGCAGATTACTTGAGGTCAGGAGTTCAAAACCAGCCTGTCCAACACGGCGAAACAACGTCTCTACTAAAAATACAAAAAATTAGCATTGAGTGGTGGCACATGCCTGTAATCCCAGCTAGTCGGGAGGCTGAGGCAGGAGAATCAGTCAAACCCGGGAGGCGGAGGTTGCAGTGAGATGAGATCGTGCCACTACACTTCAGCCTGGGTGACGGACCAAGACTCCGTCTCAAAAAAATAAGACAAAATAAAATAAAATAAAATTGAAAGAAGTATTACATTCCAACATAAAGGAAAAACTGAGAATCAGAAGCCAAACTAATTTTGTTTGTCTTTTTTTGGCTGAAAGCTCAAGATTAATAATTCACTTTAAAGGATTTGTATCCATCATCAGAGACTTATACAGTGCATCTTTTTTTGGCTGGAGTGGGAAGTTAGGGGGAGGCTAGATGGAAAGAAAGCAAACCTGAGAGCTGCTGGGAGCATTTATAGCACCACAGCAGCCACACTCTGAACAGCACCGAACAATGCGGAGAGGGGGCCGCAAACTTCCAATGAAGCTTTTGCCTAAAATAGGAATTCTTTTCCCAGCGTACTTGATTTATCTGGTGTCAGAATTCCAACCACCTATACTCCCTGAAGAAATGGGACTCCAAGCCCTGTAATTATTCTACTGGGCTCTACGTGAGAATACGGTAAGGAAAAAGTCTCAGTCATTGTGACAGGGTAGCATTGACGTGGTGGATGGTAGAACAATGGGACAGAATGGAGATCCTAGGAAGAGACCCTCACATAAACGGCCACCTGATTGACTGACTGATTGATTGATTGATTTCTGAGATGGAATCTTGCTCTGTTGCGAGGCTGGAGTGCAGAGATATGATCTTGGCTCCCTGCAACCTCCACCTCCTGGGTTCAAGCAATTCTCCTACCTCAGCCTCCCAAGTAGCTGGGATTACAGGCGCACGCCACCATTCCTGGCTAATTTTTGTATTTTTAGTAGAGACAGGGTTTCACCATGTTGGCCAGGCTGGTCTTAAACTCCTGACCTTGTGATCCACCCGCCTTGGTCTCCCAAAGTGCTGGGATTATAGGTGTGAGCCACTATGCCCAGCCAGCCACCTGATTTGTAACAAAGACACAACACAATGCAGTGGGGAAAGGATAGTCTTACACACAAATGGCCCTGGGTTTATGGGATATCCTTGTGGAAAGACATGAAACTTGATATACAACTTCAGATAGATTATAAGTCTAAAATATAAGAGATAAAACCCAGATGTCTACCAACTACAGAAGGAATAAACTGAAATATTTACACAATGGAATATTATACAGTAATAAAAAGGATACACTACTGTTACGTGAAATAATATGGATGAATGCCACAGATATGACACTGGAAAAAGTTGAACATAAAACAATAAATATGGTATTCCATTTACATAAAGTGTAAGAACAAGCAAAATGAATCTAAGGTGATAAAAGTCAGAGAAGTGGCTGTCTTTGGCAGGGAATATATATATTTTATTATTATTATTATTTTTTTTTTTTTTTGAGAGGGAGTCTCGCTCTATCACCCAGGGTGGAGTGCAGTGGCCCAATCTTGGCTCACTGCAAGCTCTGCCTCCCGGGTTCAAGCCATTCTTCTGCCTCAGCCTCCCAAGTAGCTGGGACTACAGGCACCTGCCACCACACCTGGCTAATTTCTATATTTCTTAGTAGAGACAAGCTTTCACTGTATTAGCAAGGATGGTCTTGATCTCCTGATCTCATGATCCGCCAGCCTCGGCCTCCCAAAGTGCTGGGATTACAGGCATGAGCCCCCGGGGCTGGCCTGGCAGGGAATATATATTTTGAGGGAGTTCAAAGGAGTGTTCTGGGATGCTGTAAATGTTTTGTATTTTTATTTACATCACAGTTAGGTTGAGTATATGCATAACTGAAAACTCACCAAACTGTACACTTTGTGCATGTAACACCTCATTTAAAAAATCTTTACTAGATTTAGTAAACTGTAGTAAATGAACACTAATGCTAAAAAACTACTCCCAGGCATATTTAGAAATAAGACCAAGAGAAAAAAGAGACAATAGAAACAGACGTAAAAGTCAGGAGTTGGCAAACTTTTTATATAAAGGGCCAGACAGTAAATATTTTAGGTTTTACAGGATATGTACTGCCTCTGTTGCATATTCTCATTTTTACAATCTTTAATATACAAAAAAACATTCTTTGCCCACAGACCTTACAAAAACAAGCTATAGGCCAAATGCGGCCCATACACAGGGCATACTCTGGATTCCTCTGCCATGGGTAATCTGGATTTTGGAGTTATCAGATAAGGATGTTAAAGAATTGCCATTATCTTCAAGAAAATACGAGGCAAGTGGGAGAATTTCATAAGACAATTATCATATGAAAAAGAGAAACAAATGGAAATTTCAGAACTAAATAGCACCCTAAAATCAAGAACTCAATAGGCAAGTTTAACAGCAGCTTTTAAAAGCTTTTACCTTTTAAAAATTGTTAATAGGTTTTAATAGATAAAGAAAGGATTAGCAAACAAAGATGTCAGAAAAATGAGTACAACCATGGAGAGATAAAATGATACACAAATGTCATAAAAGTGGAGAAATAGTGAAAAGCACTAACAATCATGTAATCAGAGATCCAGAAGAAGAACAGAATGGAACAAAAGACACAATTGAAAATATAACGTCCATGAATATTCCAAAACTGGTAAAAGATACCAAGCCACAGTGCAAGAAGCACTATGAACGCAAAAGCAGGAATATGTACAAAGAAAACTACACACATCTCATAGTAAAATTTATAAAAACCAATGTAAAGGAATCTCAAAAATAGACAAAAGATACATTAGCAGCAATACTAAGATTTCACCTGACTTCTCAGCAGAAAAGATGGAAGCCACAATACAACGGTATGCACCCTTCAGAGTGGGAAAAGAAATTAACTGCTTATCTAGAAATCTATTTCCAGAGCAAATATCCTTAACAAAATAAAAACAAAATATATTTTTAGACAAATAATAACTAATTTATCACAGCAGACTTTACTTAAAAACTACTAAAAATTAGTTTTGTTTTTTTGTTTTTTTGTTTTTTGTTTTGAGACAGAGTCTCGCTCTGTAACCCAGGCTGGAGTGCAGTGGCGCAATCTCGGCTCACTGCAAGCTCCGCCTCTCGGGTTCATGCCATTCTCCTGCCTCAGCCTCCCGAGTAGCTGGGACCACCGGTGCCCGCCACCACGCCCAGCTAATTTTTTGCATTTTTAGTAGACACGGGGTTTCACCGTGTTAGCCAGGATGGTCTCGATCTCTTGACCTCGTGATCCACCCGCCTCGGCCTCCCAAAGTGCTGGGATTACAGGCGTGAGCCACCGCGCCCAGCCTACCATCCAGTATCTTTAAGCCTCTTCCCTGTGTCCCTTTGCCTTCCTTCTGGGATAGAAATAACCACTGTTTTGAATTTTATGTTTATCACTTCTTTGTTTTGCTTTACATGTTTACCATACATGGGTATTCAGCTAAATAAAACATTATTTAATTTTACTTGTTTTTTAAATTTATGTAAGTGAAATAAATTTGTATGCATCTTCTATATAGCTCGTATTTATTGCATTTTTTATTTTTGCTTAATATTATATTTGTATAAATCCAGTGAAAATACCCTTTAGGAAGACGGTGAAATAAACACATTCTCAGGTGACAGAAAACTAAGAGGATTTACCAGCAGAAAAACTGTTCTAAAAGAAATGCTTAAGAGAGAAACTCAGAACTTTAAAACTTAAGGAAGTATATGGGTAAATATAAAAACTCTAAAAGAAATGCTTAAGTCTGAAGGGAAATAATACCAGAGAGAATCTCAGAACTTCGCAACTGAAGGAAATACAAAAGTAGTATCTGGGTAAATATAAAATAATATTTTTCTCCTTTTATAAAGTGGGTTTCTTATAGACAGTATAGAGTTTGGTTTTATAGTTTAAAAATAATCCAACCTGATAATCTACCATACCTGTACAAATGTATATATATGTAACTGTTGATAGCAAAAATAATAACATTATGTGGTAGAGATTTCAATGTGTAGATATATACATATGATAACTATAACATAGAGGGCAAGAGTTAGTGAACTATGTTATAAGGCTTTTGCATTTTATTTGAAGTGGTAAATTATTAACTCTAAGAAGGCTGTGAAACAATTGATAGCTATATTGTAATTCCTAGAGCAAGCACACACACAAAAAAAAGACAGAGCCAAATACTCAACAGAAAAATTAAAATAAAACTCTAAAAATATTTCACATAATTAAAAAGAAGATGGGAAAAGGAGACACAAAAAACAAAAATAAAAACTACAATAAAGGAGGGGACAGACGACAAATAATAAGATGGCAGATGTGAGTCCAATACAATAATTACATTACATTTAAGTAGTATAAACACACCAATTAAATGACAGTGATTATCATATTTGATTAAAATTAAAATACAGGGCCAAGTGCCATAGCTCACGCCTGTAATCCCAGAACTTTGGAAGGCTGAGGTGGGTGGATCACCTGAGGTCAGGAGTTCAAGACCAGCCTGACCAATAGGGAGAAACCTCACCTCTACTAAAAATACAAAATTAGGCTGGGCGCGGTGGCTCATGCCTGTAATCCCAGCACTTTGGGAGGCCAAGGTGGGAGGATCACGAGGTCAGGAAATAGAGACCATCCTGGCTAACACGGTGAAAACTTGTCTCTACTAAAAATGCAAAAAATTAGCTGGGCACCTGGTGGCGGAAGCCTGTAGTCCCCGCTATTCAGAAGGCTGAGGCAGGAAAATGGCATGAACCTGGGAGGCAGAGCTTGCAGTGAGCAAAGATTGTGCCACTGCACTCCAGCCTGGGCGACAGAGCAAGACTCCGTCTCAAAAAAAAAAAAAAAAACACAACACAAAACAAAATTATCCGAGAATGGTGGCACATGCCCGTAATCCCGGCTACTCAGGAGGCTGAGGCAGGAGAATAGCTTGAACCTGGGAGGTAGAGGTTGCAGTGAGCCGTGATCATGCCATTGCACTCTAGTCTGGGCAACAATAGTGAAACTCCGTCTCAAATAATCAAAATAAAATAAAAATACAAAACCCAACTATACGCTGTCTACCAGAAAACTACTTTAAATATAGAATATAACACCTAGGGACAGTATAGAAGAGAATAGAATGAAAATAAAAGGATGGAAACATACTCAAAACATGGAAATATACTGTGGAAACATTAATCAAAAGAAAGCTAAATTGGTTATATAAAAATTAGGTAAATAAATAAGAAATACTGGCTGGGCATGTTGGCTCATGTCGGTAATCCTAGCACTTTGGGAGGCTGAGGTGTGTAGACTGCTTGAGCCCAGGAGTTCGAGACCAGTCTGGGCAACATAGTGAAACCCTGTCTGTACAAAAAAAATACAAAAATTAGCCAGGTATGAGAGCATGTGCCTGTAGTCCCAGCTGCTCAGGCTGAGGTGGGAGGATGGCTTGAGCCTGGGAAGTGGAGGTTGCAGTTCTCTGAGATCATGCCACTGAACTCCAGCCTGGGCAAGAGAGTCAGACCACCTCAAAAAAAAAAAAAAGAAAAAGAAAAAAAGAAAGAAAGGAAAGAAAATCACATAATGATAAATAAAAGAGTCAATTCCCAAAGAAGATATAATAATCCTAAATATACATGCATCTAATAACAGATCATCAAAAGACATGAAGCAAAAACAGACAAAACTGAAAGACATATACGAATCCATAATTATATATGGAGACTTCAGTGCCTCTCTTTTCAATAATAAATAGAACAAGCATCGCTTCTCAGCCTTTTGGCTAAGATCAAGAGTAATCAATAGAACAAGCAGACTAAGGCCAGGTGCAGTGGCTCATGTCTGTAATCCCAGCACTTTGAGAGGCCAAGATGGGAGAATTGCTTGGGCCCAGGAGTTCGAGACCAGCTTGGGCAACAGGGCAAAACCTTGTCTCTACAAAAAAATATAGAGAAATTAGGTGGATATGGCGGAATCTACCTGTAGTCCCAGCTACTTAAGCTTGAAGCCAGGAGGTTAAGGCTGCAGTGAACCATGTTTGTGCCCCTGCATTCCAGCCTGGGACGCAAAGTAAGACTTAGTCTCAAAAAATTTAAAAATAAAAAAGAACCCACTGCCCAACTATAGCCAAGTACACATTCTTTTAGTGCACATGGAACATTACTAAAAGACCTTCTGGGCTATGGAACAAATCTTAGCAACTTTTAAAGACGAAACCAGACAATGTCTCTTCCTGACCTAATATTTGGATATTAAACAAAAATTTCTAAATCACATGAATAAAAGATAAAATCATAAGGGAAATTAGAAAATATTTTCATAAAATGGAAATGAAAACATACCAAAACCTGTGGGATTCAGCGGATGCAAAATTTAGAGGGAACCTGAGACATGCTTTAATTTTTTTAAAAAAGAAATATTTCAACCAGCCTGACCAACATGGAGAAACCCCGTCTCTACTAAAAATACAAAATTAGCTGGGCATGGTGGCACATGCCTGTAATCCCAGCTACTCGGGAGACTGAGGCAGAAGAATCACTTGAACCCAGGAGGCAGAAGTTGCGGTGAGCTGACGTTGTGCCATTGCACTCCAGCCTGGGCAACAAGAGCAAAACTCCGTCTCAAAAAAAAAAAAAAAAAAAAAAAAAAAAAAAAAAAAAAACAGAAAGAAAAAAAAGAAAAAGAAAAAAAAGAAAAAGAAATATCTCAAATCCATTATTTAACCTTTCACCTTAAAAACTGGAGGCCGGGCGCGGTGGCTCACACCTGTAATCCCAGCACTTTGGGAGGCCGAGACGGGCAGATCATGAGGTCAGGAGATCGAGACCATCCTAGCTAACACGGTGAAACCCCGTCTCTACTAAAAAAATACAAAAAACTTAGCTGGGTGTAGTGGCGGGCGCCTGTAGTCCCAGCTACTCAGGAGGCTGAGTCAGGAGAATGGCGTGAACCTAGGAGGCGGAGCTTTCAGTGAGCCGAGATCGCGCCACCGCACTCCAGCCTGGGCGACTGAGCAAGACTCCGTCTCAAAAAAAAAAAAAAAAAAAAACTGGAATAGGCTGGGCATGGTGGCTCACATCTATAATCCCAGCACTCTGGGAGACCAAGATGGGAGGGCTGCTTAAGTCCAGGAGCTTGAAACCAGCCCGGGCAAGACAGTGAGACCCAATTCCACAAAAAATAAAAAAATTAGCCAGGCACAGTGGTGTACACCTGTAGTCCCAGCCACTTGGGAGGCTGAGACAGGAAGATCCCTTGAGCCGAAAAGTTTGAGGCAGCAGTGAGCTATGATCACACCACTGTACTCCAGCCTGGGCAAGAAAATGAGACACCATCCCTTAAAAAACAAACAAAAAGCACAACTAGAAAAAGAGTAAATTATATCCTCCAAAAAGCAAAAGGAAGAGAATAATAAAGTGCATAAATAAAATAAGCTGAAAAGAAAAATAGAGAAAACCAACAAAACCAAAAGCTAATTTTTTGAAAAGATTGATAAAATTGATAAATGTGTAGTCAATCTGTCCAAGCAAAATAGAGAGAAAATAAAAATTAGCCGGGCATGGTGGCTCACGCCTGTAATCCTAGCACTTTGGGAGGCCAAGGGGGGGTGGATCACCTGAGGTCAAGAGTTCGAGACCAGCCTGACCAATGTGGAAAAACCCCGTCTCTACTAAAAATACAAAATTAGCCCAGCATGGTGGCACATGCCTGTAATCCCAGCTACTTGGGAGGCTGAGGCAAGAGAATTGCTTGAATCCAGGAGGCGGAGGTTGCGGTGAGCCAAGATCGCACCATTGCACTCCAGCTTGGGCAACAAGAGCAAAACTCTGCCTACAAAAAAAAAAAAAATATATATATATATATATATATATATATAAAAATTCATGATCAGAAATGAAAGAGGAGACATCATTACAGAACCTACAGACATTAAAAGGAAAATAAAGGAATATTACAAAAAATTTTGCCCATAAATTAGACAACTTATATGAAACAATTCGTTGAAAGGCATAGACACCTAAAGCTCCTTCAAGAAGAAACACGTAATCAAAAAAGATACAATTAAGTTACCTTATTATATGTTTGATTTGTAGTAAGATACTACTTTCTAGGGTAATGTTCAAAGCACTTGTTAGGTACTGATTGAACTCCTTGAAGAACATTTCATTTCCTTCTTCATACTTCCCATAGTTCTTTGAGTACTCTTTTTGAATGCAGTGATTGGTCAAATGGCAGGTTTTGTCTTGGAAATTATCAACATGATACGGTTCTGAAGCAGTCCGAAGCACGCCCTCTCTATAGAGGTAGATATTATACTGATGATCCACCAAGACCCAGCTTCTGCAATTCAACAAAAACACGGCTTTACTCAAGTCATCCAAAGTTTCTGCATATTATATACATCAGTCCCCACATCTTGACTTCTTTTAGGAGGTAGGTGAGGAGTGGGAGGCAACTAGGGAAGGAGGATGTTTCTAAAACTGTAAGAGGCATGTTAGGATTTAGCTAAGATAGTGAGTTATCACTACGATGAGGCAAACAAAACATTTTACCATAAATAACAAGGAGATTTTGATCAAAAGATAAATAAAGCATTTTGAAGAGATTCAGATGGGTTGTTTTTGTTTTTTGTTTTTTTTGAGACGGAGTTTTGCTTTTGTTGCCCAGGCTGGAGTGCAATGGTGTGATCTTGGCTCACTGTAACCTCCGCCTTCCAGGTTCAAGCAATTCTCCTGCCTCGGCCTCCTGAGTAGCTGGGATTACAGGCACATGCCACTACGCCTGGCTAATTTTTGCGTTTTTTGTAGACAGGGTTTCACCATGTTAGCCAGGCTGGTCTCGAAATACTGACATCAGGTGATCCACCCGCCTTGGCCTCTCAAAGTGCTGGACAGGCATAAGCCACCGCACCCAGCCCTAGATGGGCTGGATTTTAGGGTTCACCTATGAAACCTCCACTTGTCATGTCTCCTCTTCTAGTAATCTTAATAGTGTTCCTCCTGAAGATGATCTGACATAGGGTTGATGTTCAAGAAGCGACAAATCATTATGAAGCAATCAAGGAGACAGAGTCCTTGGTAAGGAGCTGACAGCAAGACCAAGGGTAGGTTGAAGAGGCAGGGCTGTTTAGCTTTAGAATGCACCACACAACCTCTTTCTCCATGCCACGCCCTTTGCTCAGAAACGTACAATCCCCTGAGGTATGACCATAAAATCCAGAGTGGGACACAAATAATGAAGTGAGGAGAAAATTATTTGGCAAGGTTGCACAACCTGTTGTGTCTGAATTACGTGTTCCATGTACATCTCTCAGTTTATTCCATAAGCAAGATCATACATTTATATTCATTTCTTTGAATCCACAAGTCATTTTCATAGAAAAGATTTATTTTTTTTTTTTTGACACAGGAGTCTCGCTGTTGCCCAGGCTGGAGTGCAATGGCGCACTCTCAACTCACTGCAACCTCCCCTCCCAGGTTCAAGTGATTCTCCTTCCTCAGCCTCCCGAGCAGCTGGGATTACAGGTGCCTGCCACCATGCCCAGCTAATTTTTGTACTTTTACTAGAGATGGAGTTTCACCATGTTGGCCAGGCTGGTCTCGAACTCCTGACCTCAGGTGATCTGCCCACCTCGGACTCCCAAAGTGCTGAGATTACAGGCGTGAGCCACTGTGCCTGGCCAGAAAAGAATGTTTTTTAAAAAAGAAAACCCGGCCGGGCGCGGTGGCTCAAGCCTGTAATCCCAGCACTTTGGGAGGCCGAGACGGGTGGATCACGAGGTCAGGAGATCGAGACCATCCTGGCTAACATGGTGAAACCCCGTCTCTACTAAAAAATAACAAAAAACTAGCCGGGCGATGTGGCGGACGCCTGTAGTCCCAGCTACGCGGGAGGCTGAGGCAGGAGAATGGCGTGAACCCGGGAGGCGGAGCTTGCAGTGAGCTGAGATCCGGCCACTGCACTCCAGCCTGGGCGACAGAGCGAGACTCTGTCTCAAAAAAAAAAAAAAAAAAAAAAAAAAAAAAAGAAAACCCATAATTGTAGTAACATTTCCTAGATGGAAAAAAGAAGAAAGAAAAATAGAAAATTAGGTACAGAAGCTCAGTTCTGCTAAGCTGCGCTCAATTTTGGTAACACATTAAACATAGTCAAACACTTCCTCATATTCCATGTCCCTCTCCCCACCGTATACCACAGCAGTTTTTTCAGATGAAGAAAAACAAAAGCTATGGACATGAATGCATTACCGAATGTCAAACTTGCGATGACCTGGCTCAAGCAGCAGAGGGTGCTCAAGATATTTCTGGATCACGTGCACTTGGCCCTGGTTGTCTATGAAATCGAGAAGCTCTGAAGCCTCTGACGAGATGAGAATGCCTTCACCTAACAGGGAAAAAGCAAAAGAGAAACCAGTCCAATTCAAACCAAGAGCTCTCTATAAAGCCAGAAAGGAAATACGAACAGCAAAAACCCCACAAGAGGCTTTCAACGTCCTGCTCACCTTTTTCCTTCCCTTCCTTACTCCAGTCTCCCACATGCTCCCTTCTCCCCTCAAGAGTACCCAGGATTATCCTACCAACTCCTTCTCCATGCGGGTTGTCAACACTATCTTGGCTGCCTACAACCATGAAACCTCAGTTTTACAGAAATTCAAAGTGTCTAAGCACTCAAAGTAAATACTATTCTACTACTGGTCACTGGTTACCACAATAAAGACTACAAAGACAATACCTCCCCTTCCTTCACTATATCTCGTAGAACTACCAGGAAGGTAAGGCATAAAGATGAATGTTCAAGTAGGTTCCTTGTAGCGTTGTAATAGAAAAAAACTGGATACATTGGAATTGTCCATTAACATTAAATAATTGATATATCTTTTTTAGTAGCTTGAAGTATAATTCACATACCAAAAAATTTTTATCCTTTGAAAGTGTACAATTCAATGGCTTTTAGTATATTCAAGAGTTTTAAACCATTACTACAGTTTTTTTTGTTGTTGTTGTTGTTTGTTTGTTTTGAGATGGAGTCTCACTCTGTCGCCCAGGCTGGAGTGCAGTGGCGCAATCTCAGCTCACTGTAACCTCTGCCTCCAGGGTTCAAGCAATTCTCCTGCCTCAGCCTCCCGAGTAGCTGGGATTACAGGCGTGCACCACCATGCCTGGCTAATTTTTGTATTTTTAGTACGGACAGCATTTCACCATGTTGGCCAGGATGGTCTCGGTCTTCTGACCTTGTGATCTGCCTGCCTTGGTCTCCCAAAGTGCTGGGATTACAGGTGTGAGCCACCATGCCCGGCCTACTACAGTTTAATTTTAGAACAGTTTCACCACTTCCCAAAATAAAAACTCTGTACCTATTAGCAGTCACTCACTACTCCCTCCTCACCCCAGCTTCTGACAACCACTAATCTACTTTCTGTATCTATGGATGTCTAATCTGGACATTTCATATAAATGGAATCACACAGTATGTGGCCTTTCGTGTCTAATTGCACTTAGCACAAAGTTTTCAAGGTTCATCCCCATTGTAGTGTGTATTAGTAGCATGTTCACTTCTTTCTTTGGCTGAAGAGTCATTTTTGTTCATTCAGTCATCAATTGATGGACGTTTGCATTCATTCTTGTCTGCCTCTTATGAATAATGGTGCTATAAGATTTGCATACAAATTTTTGTGAACATATATTTTCAATTCTCAGGAATACTAGGTATGCAGGTATGCACCACCACATTGGCTAATTTTTGTATTTTTTTGTAGAGATGGGGTCTTACTGTTTGCTCTTTTTCTAATTGGATTGCGTGTCTTTTTGTTTACTGTTAAGTTTTGAAAGTTGTTTATATATTCTAGATCTGGGTCCCTTGACATATGTATGACTTAAAAATCCTTTCACCCCGTTTGTAGCTCATCTTTTTATCCTCTAATGAGGTGTTTCCAAGAGTAGAAGTTTTATTTTGATGAGGTTCAATGTATCAAGTTTTACTTTTATGGATTATACTTTTGGAGTCAAGCTCAAGAACTCTTTGCCAAGCCCTATCTCCCTTTTTCCTGAAAAATTATTCAGTCCATGATCGATTTTGAGTTAGTTTTTGTATGAGGTGTGAGGCTTATGTTGATGTTCATTTTTCTGCCTGTTGATAACCACCTTCTCTAGTACAATTTGTTGAAAAATTTACCCTTCCTCTATTGAATAGCTTTTGCACCTTTTTCAAATATCAGATGGGCATATATGCTTTGGTCTATTTCTGAGTTATCTATTCCCTTCCACTAATTTATGTTTCTTCTGTTTTTGAGACGGAGTGGTGCTCTGTTGCATAGAGGTGTGATCTCGGCTCACTACAACCTCTGCCCCCTGGGTTCAAGCAATTCTCATGCCCAAGTAGCTGAGAGCACAGGCCTGCGCCACCACACCTGGCTAATTTTTTGTATTTTTAGTAGAGATGGGGTTTCACCATGTTGGCCAGCCTTGTCTCAAACTCCTGACCTCAGGTGATCCACCTGCCTCGGCCTCCCAAAGTGCTGGGATTGCAGCCGTGAGCCACCGCGCCTGGCCCCACTGATTTATGTTTCTATTTTTCCATGAATGCTATAGTGTATTGAGTACTGTAGCTCTAAAATATGTCTTAATACCAGTTAGCATGTTTACTTATACTTTATTCTTCAAGATGTTTAAGCTATTCTAGGGCTTGTGCCTTTCCGTATGAATTTTTATTATTTATTTATTTATTGAGATGGAGCCTTGCTCTTGTCGCCCAGGCTGGGCTCAAGCAATTCTTCTGCCTCAGCCTCCTGAATAGCTGGGATTACAGGCGCCCGCCACCATGCCTGGCTAAATTTTGTATTTTTAGTAGAGACATGGCTTCACCATGTTGGCCAGGCTGGTCTTGAACTCCGGACCTCTGGTGATCCGCCCGCCTCGGCCTCTCAAAGTGCTGGGATTATAGGCGTGAGCCACCGTGTCCGGCGTCTCCATGTAAATTTTTTTTTTTTTTTTTTTTTTTTTGAGATGGAGTCTTGCTCTGTTGCCCAGGCTGGAGTGCAGTGGCGTGATCTCGGCTCACTGCAACCTCCACCTTCCGGGTTCACGCCATTCTCCTGCCTCAGCCTCCCAAGTAGCTGGGACCACAGGCGCCTGCCACCATGCCCAGCTTATTTTTTGTATTTTTAGTAGAGACGGGGTTTCACCATGTTAGCCAGGATGGTCTCGATCTCCTGACCTCATGATCCGCCCACCTTGGCCTCCCAAAGTGCTGGGATTACAGGCATGAGTCACCATGTCCGGCGCCTCCATGTAAATTTTTTTTTTTATACTTTAAGTTCTAGGGTACATGTGCACAACGTGCAGGTTTGTTACATAGGTATACATGTGCCATGTTGGTATGCTGCACCCATTAACTCGTCATTTACATTAGGTATATCTCCTAATGCTATCCCTCTCCCCTCTCCTCACCCCATAGCAAGCCCTGGTGTGTGATGTTCCCCCTCCTGTGTCCAAGTGATCTCATTGTTCAATTCCCACCTATGAGTGCTGCTATAAAGACACGTGCACACATATGTTTATTGCGGCTCTATTCACAATAGCAAAGACTTGGAACCTCCATGTAAATTTTAAAAGAAGCTCCATGTCTATACAAAAAGCTTGCTGAGATTTTGAGAAGAATTACATAAACCTATAGACCAGTTTGGGGTGAACTGACATCTTTCCTATACTATCCTGCAATCCATGAACACAGTATGTCAGTCCATTTCTTTAGGTCCTCTTTGGCTTCCTTCATAATCATTTTACTATTTTTAGCATACAGAGCCTATACCTGTCAGTTAAATTTATACCTAAGCATCATATTTTCTCTGGGGTGACTATAAGTAGTATTGTGTTTTTTGTTTGTTTGTTTTTAAGACAGAGTTTTTGCTTTCTTGATCAGGCTGGAGTGCAATGGTGCAATCTCAGCTCACTGCAACCTCTGCCTCCTGGGTTCAAGTGATTCTCCTGCCTCAGCCTCTGGAGTAACTGGGATTACAGGCAACCGCCACCATGCCTGGCTAATTTGTGTATTTTTATAGAGACAGGGTTTCACCAAGTTGGCCAGACTGGTCTTGAACTCCTGACCTCTGGTGATCCGCCTGCCTCAGCCTCTCAAAGTGCTGGGATTACAGGTGTGAGCCACCATGCCCGTTTAAGTAGTACTGTGCTTTTAACTTTGGTTTCCACATGTTCATTGTTGGCATATAAAAATGCAATTAAGTTTTGTGTGTTGCTCTCATATCCTGTAACATTGCTGAACTCACTCTTTAGTGAGTTGTCACCATTTCTTATTTTAACCATTTTAATAAAAGTGTAGTGACAGCTCGTTGTGGTTTCAATTTGCTAGAATCTTCTAATCTACGCTTCAGATTTGTAGCTGATTTCTACCTGGGTCTCATGCTTTCAGTGTAAGTGAATTCAATTCAGTTCATTAATTCAATGATTCACCTTTCCCAAACGTTAACGCCCTTTTCAACTACCTTGTTGCTCTCTTGTTCTACCATCTGGTGAGCTTCTTGAACAAGAAACTGCACATCAACCTGAAAAAGCTCCCTTCTTCTCGTTCCCTACACACATGACTCATGTTGTTTCATCTCCCTTAGGAATCAGGCTCAGATTTTTTGATACACCAGTATCAAAAATTATAAAATAAATCTGAATTGTATGTATTGTTTTATACCTACAAAATAAGACGACAAAAACGGTGATACTTTTAGTGACAGTTCGTCGTGAACTGCTCCCCGTTAGCTTACAGCCCTTTGAAAAAGCAATAGGATAACACAGAGCAAGAGCCATGAAGGCTTCGTGTCATTTGACCAAGTAATCTCATGTTTCAAAATCACTCTAAAGAAATGTTCAAGAAGAAACAAGAGTTTCTTGTGATCGCCCAGGTGTGATGGCTCATGCCTGTAATCCCAGCACTTCGGGAGGCCGAGGTGGGAAGATCACTTGAGCTCAGGAGTTCAAGACCAGCCTGGGTAACATAGTGAGACCTCATCTCTACTAAAAATCAAAAAATTAACAGGGTGTAGTGGTGCACAGCTGTAGTCCTAGCTACTCAAGAGGTTGAGGTGAGAGCGGGAAGGGCGCGGTGGCTCACGCCTCTAATCCCAGCACTGTGGGAGGCCGAGGCAGGTGGATCACGAGGTCAGGAGATCAAGACCATCCTGGCTAATGCGGTGAAACCCCATCTCAACTAAAAATACAAAAAACTAGCCGGGCATGGTGGCGGGTGCCTATAGTCCCAGTACTCAAGAGGCTGAGGCAGGAGAATGGTGTGAACCCGAGAGGCGGAGCTTGCAGTGAGCTGAGATTGCGCTGCCACTGCACTCCAGCCTGGACAACAGAGTGAGACTCTGTCTCAAAAAAAAAAAAAGAAGGTTGAGGTGGGAGGATCGCTTAAGCCCAGGAAGTCGAGGCTGTAGTGAACTGATATCATGCCATCATACTCCAGTCTGGGCAACAAAGCAAGACCTTGTCTCAAAAAAAAAATATATATATATATACACACACACACACACACACACACACACACACATACATACATAATACAAAATTGAAATTAAAAAAAAAACAAGAGTGATCTACAGCAAAGACATTTACTAATGTTTTCTGTAATAGCAGAAATAGCAGAACGATGAGGTTGTTTCTCAACAATAATTTGCTGTTAGAGATGTAGTGTGTTCCCATGCTCCAGGTGAGAGGTGAAGGTGGCTAGATTAGAGATAGGCAGTGGGCACAGTAAACAGTGGCTTCATAACGGATAGAGTTTGAAGGTTGAGTCAACTATACAAAGCATGTAGTAGGTACCAAATAAATGCTTAACAAGAATAAAAGTCATTCATTCATCCTATTGGTTTCATTTTATAGTTCCCAAACATAATAAATATATATCACTTATCTCCTCAGCTCCTAAAGCAAAAAGTCTTCGTGTGGCATTTTATTCTCTCTTGACTTCCCCCTGTTGCTAGGTGTCCCTCTGAGTCTTGCCTTGGTGAGGGTCCAGGAATCACCCAGGTGTCCTCACAGTGGCCATACTGACTCCAATCCCAAACCCACAGGAGGATTCTGGAGTACCATGAATGTCTATTTCCTCTTCCAATTCCGTCATTTACCACTGGAACCACGCTGGGCGGCAGTAGTTGAGAAAAGGTTCCAAGAAAGGAGAGAGAAGTAGGTGAGGTACCTGGCTTGTGGCAAGAGTCCAACTCTCCCCCTTTCAGAATACCAGGTGAGGCCTTCCTGTCTCATGGTTGGTGGAAAAGAAGGTGAGGTCCTTTCTACCCAGAATAGAAATGAGTACCAGTGGCCAGATGTCTTCCAAGGCAATACAAGAAATGAGTTCAAAATGGAATGAGACAGAGTCTCATTTTGTCACCCAGGCTGGAGGCACGATCTTGGCTCACTGCAAGCTCCGCCTCCTGGGTTCACGCCATTCTCCTGCCTGAGCCTCCCAAGTAGCTGGGAGTACAGGCGCCTGCCACCACGCCTGACTAATTTTTTGTAATTTTAGTAGAGATGGGGTTTCACCATGTTAGCCAAGATGGTCTCGATCTCCTAACCTCGTGATCCGCCCGCCTCAGCCTCCCCAAGTGCTAGGATTATAGGCAGTGAGCCACCGCGCCCAGCCGGAATGGTTTTATAAAGAGCATATGAGGGCAGTCATAGACAGAGACTGTTTATGTGTTCATTACATTGGGAACTGCCTCTATTTTCAGCCTGATTTAATATTATAAACCTTACCCCTTACACGCATTCATTCAACACATATTTGTTGAGTGCCTACGAGGAAGGTACAAGGATGAATAAGACAGAATGTCTGCGTTTGTGTGAAGCCTACACAACAATGGGAGAGATGGACAGAGTAGTATAGTGCCAGGAAGAGGTTAATGCCAGGAAGTAAATGAGGCAGGGGAAAGGGAAAGAAAGCAAAGGACACAGAGGCTATTTCAGATTAGAAAAGCCTTCCCTGATGAGCCAGCATCTGAGGTGAGAGAAACAAAACAAACTATGTAAGCACATTCTAGGAACAGAGACAAGTTTGGAATATTTGAGAGATACTAGGCAGTCTTTGTGTCTACAGTCCAGAGAGCAAAGCTGAGGATAGAAGGAGATGAGATCAGAGATACGGGCAAATGTCAAATGGTGCAGGTTACCATTAGGAATCCGGAGTCCATTCTAATTGCATTAGGAAGCCAGCTGGTAAGTTTCAAGTAGGAAGTAACATGATTAGATTTATGTTTTGAAAACATCATTGTCCGGAAGGAGAACTGGTTGAGAGCAGGCTCTGCAGTTACACACACTAAAGAGAACGGGGGCTTTGATTTAGAGGGGAAGCAGTGGAAATGGCAAGAAATAGTCTATTCAGAATGTATTTTGAAGGTAGAGCTAGCAAGAATTGCTAATGCATTAGGAGTAGATTGTAAAGAATAGAATAGTCAAGGATGAATCCTAGGTTTTAAGCTTCAGAGACTGAGTGAAGAGTGGGATCATATACTAAGTGGAAAGCGTGAAGGAGGAGCAGGTTGGCATGGGCAAAGTTGGTAAGGAAATGAAAAGTTCTGTATCAGATGTATTCAGTTTGAAATGCCTTTCAGAGACGGTGAGGGTGTCAATGGATCTAGAGCTTAAAGGAAAAGACCTATACTGGAGATATACATTTAGAAGGCATCGGTACATAGATGGGTATTTATAACTATGTAACTAGACACGGTCTCCACCTTCAACGATTCAGATTACAATAGGGTCGTTCATCTAAATACATCACAATAGGAACAACTTACCAGGAACAGAGGAGGGGACAGCAGTGCCAACTCACCTTTGGCACCAGCTGATGACTTTGCAATCCAAACGTTGCCCTCTCCATCCTCCTTCTTTCTGTTATAGGAAGCGAGAAAGAATTCTCTTTCATCTGTCCTTGAGTTACTGACTGGTGGTTGAATTCCATTCTGTGCTGGAGCAACTGGGGTCTTGAGATTGGTTGGATAAATCACATAGGACTCAGGGAACCATGTGCAGGACTCAGCCAGTTCAGGGCTTGTCTTGATTAGCCTGGCAGATGACAGAAGAGGGTCAGCCTCCCTTCTTAGTGTGCTTTGTCACTCCCTTCAGAAACGCCACTGCTTTCCCCCAGAGATCTTCCAGGAGGCAAAGCGTGACTCAGTCTTCTAACACCTCTGTTTGCTCTTAGTCTCCCTGGACAAAGCTCAAATGCATTACTGGGGGGGCACAGAGCTGTTAGATACAACTTTAAAGGCATACCCCAGTTAATTCAAAAGGCTTAATGTCCAACACTTTCGCTCGTTTTAAAATGCATCTCTAAGGAAGCTTCACTGGACATAATCCTGAGCCAATACCTTTTCAACACATATGTTGTGGAGCCAGACCCATACTAAAAAATGAAATGGGGAAGAGAGGAAAATTTAAGTAGCAAAAAGACTACCCTGGCCCAACTCTCTATAGGAGAAAAGGTTATGTAGGAATCTGAATTAGAAGACTTTTTAAAGCCCTTCTTTTCTTGCTTTTAGCTCAGGCTGGCTTCGGTGACAGAATAAAAAAGGTTATCTTTCTAACAGAACACAGGACACCAGTGGTCATAGTGAAATATACCTCCTGCTCCCCAAATACCATAACACCACAGCAGATAAAGTGAGGCAAGGCCCTTAGCACACAGGAGCTTCCCACTGCATCTACTCTGCAATCAGACCCCTGGAGCTAGAGGCACTGGTATCACATTTCACAAATTAGGAACTGGGTCACAGAGAAGCAAATTTCCTAAGATCATAAAGGTAGTGAGGACCAGCCAGCATGCACCCCGAACTCCCAAGTCTTTCTTTCTTTCTTTCTTTTTTTTTTTTTAACAGCTCAAGCTACTACAAAACCCCCAAGTCTTAACTGGAAACCTGCTCTTACTCTCCAGGAATCAGAGACAGGGAAGAACCTGCCCACAGACATCCACTGGCCTTCCCTGAGCTGTGCTCCCTCTGCTGTTTAGAACAGAACTGTTAATGCCAAGTCCATGTTAAGATTCACCTACAAAACCCAGTCTGTGAACGAATGGTGGAAATAATGACATTTTAGATAGAGATTAAAAATAAATTTATTTTAAAGCGAAAGGGAAAGAACTGAAAAGCTACTTGAACTTCAAGGAACAAAATAAACATATTTTTAACTCACTGAAAGTTCAACTCCGTATCTGCATTGTCCCATCCAGTGGGCAGTAGTCAGCCACATATGGCCACTGAGCATTTGAAATGTGGTCAATGTGACTCAGGAACTGAATTTAAAGCTTATTTTTTTTTTTTATTCGAGACAGAGTCTCACTCTGTCGCCCAGGCTGGAGTGCAGTGGTACGATCCTGGCACACTGCAACCTCCACCTCCCAGGTTCAAGCAATTCTCCCACCTCAGCCTCCCAAGTAGCTGGGATTACAGGCGCCTGCCACCATGCCCAGCTAATATTTATATTTTTAATAGAGACAGGGCTTCACCATATTGGCCAAGCTGGTCTCAAACTCCTGACCTCAGGTAATCCACCTGCCTTGGTCTCCCAAAGCACTGAGATTACAGGCATGAGCCACCATGCCAGGCCTAAAATTTAATTTGCCTTTAATTAAAAAAGGGACACATTATAAAATATTTTTCCATTAAGCACAACTTTATTGATATGGTGAGATAACACTTCACTTTATTGTTGCATTGCAGCATGCACGTCAGGGCCATGTGTCATTTCTAGTATCACACACAAACACATCGCTATTCTATTCAGGGACAATAGATTGATTCAGTTCTAGTGATTTATTTCTGTGCACTGATGAAACATTATGATATGTTTATTACGCAGAGAGCATGAGTTACAGTGCTAGCTACGTACACCACAGTTGGTAATTTAGGTGAAACAGAATTTCTTCCTAGTTAAAAAAATATTTGGACAAAGTTTTAACTGAGTAGGGACGCTACTAGAACTATGACAGAAACTAGAACTATGACAAGGACCGTAAGAGATTTAAAAAAAAAAAAACTGAAAGGAGATGCACCACAGATTCACAAGAAATGGTGACTGCAATAGGCTGTGGTCAAAGTAAAATGAAAAAACGGTTGTGTAAAGGAGACTTTTTTAGCAAATACATAATAAACTTGGTAAGTATTTTCCTCTCAATGCTCAAAAAAATTAATGAAACTAGTGGCTGAAATTATAATAGCCAACATATTTTTAAGCAAATGTTTAACAGAGTCTGAGTTTATAATTTTGGGCAACTATAAAATGGCTTGGATTCTTACACAAAAAGAAAACCATTTTAGATGCAAATGTGGTTTTAAAAAAACTATTTTAAGGAAAAGACTTAAAAATATAATTTACAAAAAACGAACAATCTTCAGCTGAGTCACAATTGCCCACAGACTACAAAACCTTTCTAACAATCAGAGATTGACTCAAAATTTGAAAAATATTAAGTAATTTCGGCCGGGCGCGGTGGCTCACGCTTGTAATCCCAGCACTTTGGGAGGCCGAGGCGGGCGGATCACAAGGTCAGGAGATCGAGACCACGGTGAAACCTCGTCTCTACTAAAAATACAAAAAATTAGCCGGGCGCGGTTGTGGGCGCCTGTAGTCCCAGCTACTCGGGAGGCTGAGGCAGGAGAATGGCAGGAACCCGGGAGGCGGAGCTTGCAGTGAGCTGAGATCGCGCTACTGCACTCCAGCCTGGGCGACAGAGCGAGACTCCGTCTCAAAAAAAAAAAAAAAAAAAAAAAAAAAAAAAAAAAAAGAAAAATATTAAGTAATTTCTTTAGCTTTAGGTGAACTGTGTGACATAAAAGATGCTGTCCAATTAATACTTTGGATGTTTTGCCTCAAAGGATTTCCAAATATATGAAAAAATGCTGTCAAATTTCAGCTTAAAAAATATCAAACTCGGCGGGCATGGTGGCTCATGCCTGTAATCTCAGCACTTTGGGAGGCCGAGGTGGGCAGATCACGAAGTCAGGAGATCAAGACCATCCTGGTTAACACGGTGAAACCCTGTCTCTACTAAAAATACAAAAAAATTAGCCAGGTGTGGTGGCAGTTGCCTGTAGTCCCAGCTACTCGGGATGCTGAGGCAAGAGAATTGCTTGAACCCAGGAGGTGGAGATTGCAGTGAGCCGAGATCGCGCCACTGCACTCCAGCCTGGGTGACAGAGAGAGACTCCATCTAAAACACACACACACACACACATAAAACCTCATAGTATAGATATTTTAAAATCTTTTACGTCTGTCACAGAATTTTACCTACATGCAAAAAATTACTTTCTAACATGACAGATAGGACTTCAGCTAGGTTGTATTAAAATATGGATTTATGGCTAGGCGCAGTGGTTCACTCCTGTAACGCCAGCACTTTGGGAGGCCGAGGCAGGTGGATCACCTGAGGTCAGGAGTTCAAGACCAACCTGGTCAACATAGTAAAACCCCGTCTCTACTAAAAATACAAAAAACTAGCCGAGCGTGGTGGTGGGTGCTTGTAATCCCAGCTACTAGGGAGGCTGAGGCAGGAGAATCGCTTGAACTGGGAGGCGGAGGTTCTAGTGAGCTGAGATAGCACCACTGTACTCCAGCCTGGGCGACAGAGTAAAACTCCATCTCCAAAAAAAAAAAGAGGATTTACTAAGATTTTAGTAGACTATTGTTTCCTTTACTACTTCATTTTATTGTATGACACATGTTGGAAACATCTGCTTCATGGCATTATGTGTTACATATTGAAAACATTTGTGTTAGGTTTGCTTTCTGTTTGTTTATCTGAGACAGGGTTTTGTTCTGTCGCCCAGGCTGGAGTGCAGCGGCACAATCTCAGCTCACTGCAAATGCTGCCTCCCCGGCTCAAGCGATTCTTGTGCCTCAGCCTCCCAAGTAGCTGGGACTACAGGTGCGCACCACCATGCCCAGCTAACTTTTTTTTGTATTTTTGGAAGAGACGGGGTTTCACCATGTTGGCCAGGCTGGTCTCAAACTCCTGACCTCAAATGATCCACCTGCCTTGGCTTCTCAAAGTGTTGGGATTACCGGCATGAGTCACCACGCCCGGCCTTGTGTTAGGTTTTCTGAAGCAGACTCTAAGTGTCATGGATACAGTTGTTAAAATGGTTCTGTATATACTAGATGATTCTCCAGTTCTTGGAAGCAGAAGATAATGAATTTAATGATACTGTGTTCTCTGCAAGTATTCACTGATGGAGAGGGGGGTTTTTTTAAATAAAGATTTACTTTTCAACTCCAATTCAGATTTTCTTGAAAATAAAAGGAATGTTTCTCAAATCATTATTTTCACTCAGTAATTCATCATGTCAATAATCAAAATAAAAAATGACTGTCATTTGCATTTTCTTATCTATCTACATACTGCATATAAACAAGCTAAATTTAAAGCTCCAAGAAAGGGAAAAGAAGACCTTATTTACGACCCAGCCAGACAGGTTTGAGAATTTATGTTTCAACTTCATAATATAAGTTGATAATAATGATTTCACATATTTTTATAACATGACTCAGTATGCAAAAAATGTTAATTGTTACAATTAGCATTAATGTTACAATTAGCATTATGAAAATTGGCTGCAAAAACTAAAAGTAATCTGAAGAACACTTTGTTGATATTGATAAATTTAGAGTTACTTTTCAATATATTCAATACATCTTTGAATTTGATATTTACAATATTGAACTAACACAAGAGTTGGTGAATTTACTTGGACATTATTTTGAAAATAAGCTTTTACTTCATAGTCAAATCAATTCCTCTAGAAAAGATGAACTGGTTTTGAAAATGTGCATGCAATATTAAAGGAAATAGATCTTCTGGCATTCAAAGTTATTGAAAAACTTGTATGTACAACCTGAGTACATAAATCTACTTCTTCAACCACATATTTTTTATCTAATCTAAATTCAGATCAAAGCTTTCCAATGAATATTTACTGTTTGAATTAAGATGTGCTACATATGTAAAATTCACATCAGATTTTGAAGACTCCAAATGAAAAAAAAAGAACATAATAGCTTTTTATATTAATTACATGTCAAAATAACATTTTGGATTTATTTAAATATAATAAATTATTAATTTAATTGCAGCTGCTTCTTTTCTTTTCTTTTTTTTTTTTTTGAGAAGGAGTCTCACTCTGTCTCCCACGCCAGAGTGCAGTGGCACCATCTCAGCTCACTGCAACCTCCACCTCCCAGGTTCAAGCGATTCTCCTGCCTCAGCCTCCCAAGCAGCTGGGATTACAGGTACCCACCACCATACCCAGCTAATTTTTGTATTTTTAGTAGACATGGGGTTTTACCATGTTGGCCAGGCTGGTCTCGAACTCCTGACCTCAGGTGATCTGCCCTCCTCAGACTCCCAAAGTGCTGAGATTACAGGCGTGAGCCACCACGCCCGGCTTGCAGCCGTTTCTCTGCGCTTATTTTAATGTGGCTACTAGGCAGTTTATAATTACATATGTGGGTAGCATCCTATTTCTGTTGGACAGTGCTGGTCTGTAAGATGACCTTGATTTGGAAGCCCTCATTTCCTGCACAGAACCAAGACCAGGCTCTGCAGGAAGTCCTTTGCTTTTGTCCCATTTCCTCATGGGCCCATTTGGGAAGTAATCAGAAATGGAGATTTACTTACATCTATAAAACAGCAATGTTCAGGAGAGGAAAAGACAGCCTCTGATCTGCACCAGGAGAAGAAAAGCCCCGCAGGGTTTTAAGACTATGGCCTTGAGGCCTCAGTGAAATTTCTGAAACTCCCTGAGTGACAGGAGGAAGGACTGGGCTGCACAGGGTCCTGCACTGAACCCCACCAAGGCTCTGGGAAGCCTCCTGAGGGTGCACAGTCACAATGGCCAGGGGTCCCATTTGTGCAGATTAAAACTGTCCTGGCTTAATAGGAGCTACTATAGCCATGGGCAACCCGGCTGTTCTCTCTGAGCTGCCATTTTGTCCTATATAATGAAGGAGACTTTATTTCTAACTCTCTGGAGCCCTTTCAAGCCATACAAAATCATGGGAGAGAGACAAATGGATAAAGGGAACCATCATATCACGGAACTACTACAAACCCCTCACAGGACAACTGAGACAAAGATGGAAGCTGACGAGCATGATGCATAGGTCTGCATAGGTCATGTCACCATTACAAGGTGCTATCACGGATCACACTGCATGCCTCCGAGGGGCAACGAGCAGGTACTGTCACCACCATCCATCCCCATTTTACAGATGAGACACTGAGATTCTGATGCTCTCCAAGGTCACAGGTATGTATCACACTTGGTCACGACTCCAGCCCTAGACTCACTCTGCTTCACTATAACTGTGACATATGCAAATATGGAGACCATTATTTTTTTACGGCATCCTCTGCTTCCTACTTTGTCTTTAGGGGAAAAATCATAGCAGAAAAGGTTTAACAAATATTTAATAAGAATTTCTAAGTGAATAATCTGAACAAACAAGCATGTCCCATTTCTATTTCTGATTCCAGTGTAACAGTCATTTGCATTCTAAATATAAAACATGTCACAAAATGACTTTAGGAAGCCTCACACTCCTTCAGGAGTGGGATGAATCCTGATAAATCCATCATAGGGAGGAGTGGCTCCGTAAGTTACCAGGGCCAATGAGTGAACAAAAAGCAGAAATGTTCCTGTGAGCACCCAACCTACTAAAAATCTAGAGCCCAGAAAAAAATGTTAGTGGGAAAAGAGCATTTTGCATTGAGTCATATCTCCCAGGACCTGGCTACACACACATGTTCACCAGCCATCATGGAAAGAATACTGGAGGCCCACGACAGCCCTGATTTTTAGTGGCCTGACCCAGTGTTTCCCTACTGAAATAACAACAGCAACGACAACTATACTAACAGCAATAATAGGGAGTGCTTTCACTTACACAGTATGAACAAGACAGGCACTCTTCAAGGCCCTTAGCTAAATTAGCTCAATTAATCCTCGTAACAACCTAAGGTAGTTATTATTATTTCCCCATTTGACAGCCAAGAAAATTAAGGTAGTATCACATACTCATTATGCACCAGCCCACTGTGCTATATAAACTTTACACGTATCACCTTATTTAATTCTCATAATAGCCTTACGAGGGAGGCGCTGAGGCTTAGAGGGATGAGGAGATCTGCCCAAGCTAGTGAGAGGAAGAGCTGGGGTGAAAACTTACACTTTTGACCCTAGATCTTAATCGTTGTCTAACACTGTCTCCTTCCACTTTGTGATACCGTGGTGATACCAAGCCATAATCCAGCTGCTCGGAGATGGCTAGTGGAGTGGATGTTCTTATACCCTGCCCAGATATCCTTTCTGAGGGACCCGCTGCAGCCATGAGAGATGCATGCTAAGGGCTATATATGTCCTTCTCCAGGGACCAGACCGTGCCCAGAAATGCTTGCAAAGCTAAGCCCTCCATCTCCTCCCACAGCCGATGGCTGACTGATACTGGAGCATAGAGGCCTGGTCCTTGCTCAAAATGTGACGACTCTGAGGTGCCATTCACTCCGGTGCTCCTTGGAGTCGGGAGAGGCAAGACTTTGGCTAAAACCACCTCTTTACTTGGTTCTCCCCGTGCCCTGCCCTGTCCTTGCTTCCCAATGGGTGTCTCTTAAGAACCCTACCCCAGGAAAATTACTTACACAGGAGACCCTGAGTCAGGCTCTGCTTCTAGGAGCCTCGCCTCAGAGACAGACAGGCTTTATCAAGCACCATGTTTTGGACTGCAACCAAAGCAGCTTAGAGGAAGCTTCTGAACTGATATTTGTTGGCTTTTAAAATAAAAGCATGTTTGTCCTTTAAACAACCCCACATTTTTGCCTAAGTGCTTCATTTAGGTAAAACATGGAAAACAGCAGTCTTAACACTTACTTCACTAAAGAAGCTTTGCGACACAGTTTGTCAGCGCCCCTGTAGTAATTCACCAACTGTACCAGCCCGGGCTCGTGACCTAGGAAGGAAAGAGGAGGCTCAGAAGGGACACAGGACAGGTGGGGAATGACAGTGCCAGCAGCAGCAAGCAGGAGAGAGGACAGCTGTGTCACGCCCAGCTTTTCTCTCTCTCATCTCAGGATTGGCTGTTATAAAATGGAAAATGGAACAATTTTGTTTCTCTGTCCCCAGGGACCCTCTTTCTCTCCGTATCCCGCTGGCAACCTTCCGTCTCCCCACAATGGATATTATAGTATCAACCTCGTAGGCTTGCCAAGGCTGCTGCTACCTTTGTTTGTGTTTTCTTATTAGGGTAGAGGGTATTGAGGGTATTTTTCATTTCACCTCTCCCTGACTGCACGCTGCATTCCCCTCCAGGCTTAACACATACAGACTTGTCACTCTGTACAGTAAGGCTACTTTAACAGTCATGCTTTCCACATCCGTAACCTGGTTTTCTACACCAAGGAAGGAAGGAGAACCAGAATGATGCTGGTTTCAAGCAAGTGTATCTCTGCAAGCTTCTAGGAGGTGAAGGAAGGTAGTGGAAAAGCCATGTGTATAAGATCAGAAGCCCTGAGAGCTTTCTTCTGTGCCTCATTCCACAGGGAAACTAATTTTCAACAGCTCTTATTACCTGTGGCCTTTTTTAGAAAATTAGAGCAGAAAGGATACAAAGAAAAACAAATTTTTATTAAAAATAAGAAGTGTTGTCAGCCGGGCACTGAGGCACATGCCTGTAATCCTGGCACTCTGGGAGGCTGAGGCGGGTGAATCACCTGAGATCAGGAGTTCAAGACTAGCTTGGCCAACATGGCAAAACCCCGTCTCTACTAAAACCACAAAAACTAGCTGGGCATGGTGGAGCACACCTGTATTTCTAGCTACTTGGGAGGCTGAGGCATGAGAATCACTTGAACCTGGGAGGCAGAGGTTGCAGTGAGCCGAGATCCCACCACTGCACTCCAGCCTGGGCCACAGGGTGAGACTCTGTCACAAAAAAAAAACAACACACACATACACACACAAACACACAGCTCAAACGTTTACTGATCATCTCCTGAATTTGTGGTATCTGTACAGGATTCAAATTCTGTAGGCTTCTGCTTCTCATTCCAAGGCTTAAGCACCAGAGTAATGCCAGTCACTCCTACCCCTGCCTGGGCGGAGCCATGTTTGTTGTTTTTAATGTTAGGATTCCACCTAAGCTTTCACAGCCAGGCACTGCCAAGAATATAGAGGGATGTCAGGAAGTCTGGAAAGGGAAGTGGACAATGCAAGGAAGAAATAATTGTTCTCAACTATAAGCAATTCTCTTCGTCTCCTTTAGGATCATGTCTTCTCTTCGCTAGGGTCTTCCTGACACCGGTTAACAAAAGGGAGTCTCCAAGCACAGTCTCCATATTCTGAGATTCCTGGGTGTTCAAATGGGTCCTTCCATGGAGTCACCATTCTACATCATAAACTTGTATACCAATGAAAAGTTGTCCCAGGTACTATCAAAAAAATTGAGCAACTTTACACTGCAGCTCTTCATTCCTCCAACGATTTGAGTTTTACACAGCCCCCCTCGCCCCCCAAAGGCTCTGTCTATGGAAGCTCACCAATGACCAGTCAATTCCAAATGGCCTATATTCAGTTTTTACCCATTCGAATTCTGACCACACCTATTTCTAAAAACTGTTTCCTCTCCTGGACATAGAACACTGCTCTCTCTGGGTTGTCCTCCAAGGTAGAGCTGACTCTTCCTCTGTAACAATTTTTCCCTTGTCTTTGGAATACAATTGGCCCCCACCTCTGGTGAATTCTGGCAAGGAACATGGCTCCCCAGAGAGAAGCTCCAATTCCCAGATGACTGTGCAGAGAGGGAGGCCATGAGACTATGCTCAGGTCAATGGGATGTGAGTTGAACTGATCTGGGCAACTTCTGGATGACATCATTTACAAAGGAGCCGCTAGTCCCCTCCTATCTCCTGCGTTTTCCTACAAGTGAGTATGGTGGTGCCCAGCCAGCTTCAACCATGTGGATGAAGGTAATTCCCTCGGGGAGAACAGGGAAGAGAGGGAGGGCGAAACACAGATTCATGTAAGACCTTAATCCAATGCAGAACTGCGAAAACATGTTATTTGGTGAAACTAAGGAAAGGTTTATAATCAGACACCCCTACACGCTTTCCTGGGCTAGGGTCTCTTCTGCAACTCCTGCTTTTGGAATCCAGGGATCTTTTCTAAATCTTCTGACCGTTCCTCCGCCCCTTCGGGTGGCAGAAGCCTCAGGGGTTTCAACACCTTCAGCTCCCCCGCCCCCTGCGCCCACGCCAAGCAGGGAGAAATTCTCAGTGAGGAAGAGCTGCAAGATGACTCCAGCCTACGCCGGCCGCCGGCTCTGCGGAGCCGCGCCCCGCGCCGCTCTAGGCGCAGCGGACCGGCCCGATTTGGAGGCGTCGGCCCGGGGGAGCCGCTATACTCCCGCGTCAGGTCCCAGCCCCGGCGGCCGACGTCTCCCGGGCTGCAGGGACCGGTCATTGTCAGGAGGCAGCTGCGGCCCCGAGTGGCCGCACCGCGACTCCGACTCTAAATCCGAGCTAAGAGACAAGAAAGCATTAAAAACGACAGGTTTCGATCTTTCTGAATCCCATTTTTGATACGCCCAAAAAGCGACCAAGGGGAAGATTTATGACCTTTAAAAACAAAAGCGGTGGTTCTAACGGGCCGCGGGAGGCGCGCAGGGCCGTTCCGGGGAGGGCAGGCAGGAATTTGGGAAGGGCTCACCCAGTCTCCCGAAGGGCAGCCGGTTCCTCTCTCCCAACATCAGGTTGAACCTGGGGTTGTCTCGCCGCAGCCTCTTCCAGTGACCGGTGGCGAGAAGCAGCCGGGAGACTTCGGCGTAGACGCTGCTGTTCTCATCGCGCACCACGAAGGTGTACATGGCGAAGGGCCGCGCGCCCGGGCCGCCGGGCAGCCGCCGCAGGGACCAGCCGGCCGAGAAGGCGGCTCAGCGCCGATCCCGCCCGGGCGCCCGCCGCGGCCCGGCTGCCGCTGCCCGCCCCGGCTGCCGTGCCTCTCCGGTGCCGGCGGCGCCGCGCCCGGGCGCCCGCGCGTCTGCCGGAGTGGAAAGCGCCGCTAGCACGCCCGCCCACCCCGGCGCGGCCCCGCCTCTGGCCCGTGATTCCGCGCGGCCCGGCCCCGCCGCGCTCTGGAGAGGCCCGTGGGCCGCGGGGCGCCTTCTTCGTACCCTCCGCGGGGCGGCGGCGGCGGCGCAGGGTTGGGGACCCGCGGCGGTGGGCGCGGCTTTACTGCAGCGCGCGGACTGTGCAGTGGGACCAGAGTCCGGGCCTGGGGCGGTTCCTCCCAAGCTCAGGGTCGCAGCCAGAGGGCGGGGCCGGCGGAAGATCCCAGTTTGCAGATTTCTGTCTGGGTTTTTCTTCTATTGCCAAAGGACTTTTTATGGATAAAACCCAAAAGTTCTAAGGCCCGGTCCTGTGGCCTAGGGAAGAAGCGCTTCCCCTTCCTCTTTGCTTAACGACTACGGAGACTCGGAGCGTCGGTTTTGTTTGGGTCGAGTGCGCCTTCCTTCGGCTGAGACCGGGGTGGCGCACGGCCAAGGGGATGACCTTAGACTCTGCTGGTGGAAGCAGGTCCCGAACCGGCCCCCTGGAGCCCTGGGCTTCGCTCTCTTCCTGCCTTTTACCGGCATTCAGCCACTTGCTTTCCCTTCTCCGGACCTCGATTTCCCCTTATGAACGGCGGAAAGTGACTCTTAAAAGTCCCTTCGGTTCTGACAGCCCACTCTGAAGAACATGTTGCTGCATTTGAGGGACAAAGAGAGGACAATGATATCAGAGTTCCCACAAGCTTCCTACACTCCCTCATAAACTACCCGCATCAGCCCTGCGCCTTGCATCTTTTACTCTCCTTTAGAGAAAGAGCACCCTGGGGCCTCTCCCCTTCCTGTTCCCCGATGCTCACCTTATCTACCCGAGCATATTGTAAAAGCGACCTTCTCCCTCTCATAGTTGCCCAAAGTCCACAGGGCCGCCAGGCACTCACTCGCTCGTCTTGCGCACCGGCTCCACCTGTAGGCATTCGCTGGCTGTGGAGAGCTTGCTCAGAGCAGAAATGGGGCGGACTCAGCGGTTCTGGATGCTTGCATTTCCTCCAGAGGGATAGAGTTGGTCGAGAATGCCCTGCGGGGAGGCATGTGTCCTTGGCGTGTTGCGGTGGTCCTCTGTAGGGTGGAGCTTCAGTTGTCCACAGCTGTAACTTGCTCATCAAGGCCTCTTCTGTTGGCTTGCTTCCTTTCCCTGACTCACTACCCCAATCACTTCCCAAAAAACTACTGTACTTGCGTTCAAATTCTTGTTCTAGGGGCCACCTTTTGGGGCAACTCGAGCCAGGACGCTGTATTTGCCGTTTGTCACAGCTGATCACCTTGAAAGTGACGTCCACTCCCACCATGCTACATCCGTTCCTCCCACCCACTGACGACTTCTGCGCCACAGGTGGCTTCTCTCTGCCACTCCACAACCGTGGATCTCATTAGGAACACCAGTGACCTTTGAATTTCCAAATTCAGAAGCTACCTTTTTCCTTTTTCTCACTCTTTGTAGTGAGCACCATTTTTGTTTGTTTTAGCTGTAGGTTCTCTACGGTACTACTTATTCCCCACCCCACTTTTTTTGAGACATGGTCTCACCATGTTGCCCAGGCTGGTCTCGAACTCCTAAACTCAAGCCATCCTCCCACCTCAGCTTCCCAAACTGTTGGGATTACAGGCGCGAGCCACCACACCCAGCTTATTCCCTTTTCTTTGTAAGATAACTCATCTTCCCTCCTTGGAATCTTTTTTTTTTTTTTTTTTTTTTTTTTTTTGTATGATAGGGAGTCTTGCAGTATCGTCTGGGCTAGAGTGCAATGGCGCGATCTCAGCTCATTGCAACTTCCACCTCCGGGTTTCAAGCGAGTCTCCTGCCTCACCCTCCTGAGTAGCTGGCACAGGCCACCATACTTTTTATATTTTTGTATTTTTACTAGAGACAGGTTTCACCATATTGGCCAGGCTGATCTCAAACTCCTGACCTCAAGTGATCTGGCCGCCTTGGTCTCCCAAAGTGCTGGGATTACAGGCATGAGCCGCAGCGCCTGACCCCCTTGGAACCCGTTTTTTGTGGCTTTTTGTGGGATTAACAGTGTCTGTTATTGATAAAGGAAATGAATATCTGGACTTGGTCCAACAGGATTACTCTCTACCACTTTTGCCACAGCGACTGGTAAAACATAGGAAAGTCGTCCAAATCAGACCAATCTGATGGAACACTATCTGTGTGGGACAGCTTGCCACTATCTTGCTGTCTTATAGGGGGAGAATCTGTTCTGAAAATTCAGCTTTCCCTCCACCCTAGCATTAAGCCCCTAGTATTAAGCATTAAGCTCCTAGCATTAAGCCATGTGGATATGTGAATATATTCTTGCCACTAGAATGTGAGCAGGTGATATGTATCACTTCCTAGCTTAGACATCAGAATTTGGTTGTGCCTTCTTCTTCTGGAGACAGGACGTACAGTCAGCAGCAATATTGGAACAAAGAATGTAAGGAATTTGCCAAAACTGGTTGTATCCTGGGTTATAAAGTAAACTCCAGCAATTTCAAAAGATTAAAATAATTCTAAACACTTTTCTGACAATAGTGGAATTAAGTTGCATGGAGATTAAGTGATATTGTACACTGCTAAATAACCCATGAGTCAGTGAAGAAATCACAATATGAGAAAGTATTTTCTTTCTTTTTTTTCTTTTCTTTTTTTCTTTTTTGAGACGGAGTCTCACTCTGTCACCTGGGCTGGAGTGCAGTGGCACGATCTCGGCTCACTGCAAGCTCTGCCTCCCAGGTTCACACCATCCTCCTGCCTCAGCCTCCCAAGTAGCTGGGACTACAGGCACCTGCCACCATGCCCGGCTAATTTTTTTGTATTTTTAGTAGAGACGGGGTTTCACCGTGGTCTCTATCTCCTGACCTCGTGATCCACCCGTCTTGGCCTCCCAAAGTGCTGGGATTACAGGCATAAGCCCGGTCAAGAAAGTATTTTCTAACTGAATGACAATAAAGATATGGCGTATCAAAACTGGTAGGATACAGCTAAAGCTGTTTTTAATACAAATTTACAATCTAAACACATAGGTTTTTTAAAAAAAGACTGAAAATCAATTATCTAAGCTTCTATCTCATGAAACTAGAAAAAGAATAATAAGTAAAACCCAAAGTAAGTAGAAGAAAATAAATCATAAGGGAAGAAATCAAGGAAGTAGAAAATAAACGTACAATAAAGGAATCAACAAAGGCAAAGGAGGTATATTTTAAAAAATTTAAAATTGTTAAGCATTCAAGACCAACAAATGAAAGGAAGAACAATCAAAGTTAAAGTGGAAAAGGTCAGATGCAAGAAGATTTAACAATATTTTTAAACAAATTTTTTAATGAAAAAAGAAACATCACTGGAGATCCTGAAGATATTAAAAACAGTAAGATCCGGCCAGGCATGGTGGCTCATGTCTATAATCCCAGCACTTTGGGAGGCCAAGGTGGGCAGATCACCTGAGGTCAGGAGTTTGAGATCAGCCTGACCAACACGGAGAAACCCCGTCTCTACTAAAAATACAAAAAATTAGCCAGGCATGGAGGCACATGCCTGTAATTCCAGCTACTCGGGAGGCTGAGGCAGGAGAATCGCTTGAACCCAGGAGGCGGAGGTTGCGGTGAGCCAAGATCGTGTGCCTGCACTCCAACCTGGGCAACAAGAGCGAAACTCCATCTCAAAAAAAAAAAAAAAAAAAAGAATAAGATCCTATAAACAATTTTTGCAAATGAATTTGACATGTGGACAAAGTAGACTACTTCCTTGAAAACTCCAGTTTACCAAATACAAAATCTGAATAATTTCATACCTATTAAAGAGATTGATTCTATTCACAGATAATATATATGTAGAAAATTCTACCAAAAAAAAAAAAAAATAACCCTAAGGGCTACCCACACATACATACACACAAAATGTTAGAATTAATAAACAAATTAGAATTAATCGAGTTAATAAACAAATTCAACAAACTTTTGGAACAGTTCAAAACAATCCAAGAAAAAATTAAGAAAAAAATTCCATTTATAGTACCATCAAATAGCCCATTTAGTAAGGGAAAATTTGAAAAAAATAAAACTGTCACTTTTCATATTTGATACCTTCTATACATAGTGGATCCTGAAGAATCTACACTATTTGAATGAGTAACTGATCATTGTAAAGTCACTAGATACAAGGTATATATACAGATATAAATTGTATTTCTATGTCAACAAGAAAGAAATAGAAAAAGAAATTTTGAAAAAGATACAATCTACAGTAGCATCAATATAAATGTGAAATAATTAGGATTATCTAATGAAAGCTGTGCATTGCCTCTACACTGAAAACTACAAAGCATAATTGAGAGAAATTTTAAAAGCACAAAATAAATGAAAGGATGTACCATGTTCATGATTGAATGACTCAAAATTGTTAAGGTGTCAAATTGATCTATAGATTCAATACAATCCCAAACAAAATGTCTGCAGAGCTATTCATGGAAATTGACAAGGTAATTCTAAAATTTATATAGAAATGCAAGGGACCGGCCGGGCACGGTGGCTCATGCCTGTAATCCCAGCACTTTGAGAGGCTGAGGCGGGCAAATTGCCTGAGGTCAGGAGTTCGAGACCAGTCTGGCCAACATGGTGAAACCCCATCTCTACTAAAAATACAAAAAAAGTAGCCAGGCATGGTGGTATGCATCTGTAATCCCAGCTACTTGGGAGGCTGAGGCAGGAGAATTACTTGAATCGGGGAGGTAGAGGTTGCATTGCAATGAGCTGAAGATTGTGCCATTGCACTCCAGCCTGGGCGACAGAGTGAGACTCCGACTCAAAAAGAAAAAGGAAAAAAGAAAGAAACTCCTACTCAAAAAAAAAAAAAAAGAATAACAAATGTAATCTTTAAGAAAGTTGGAGGATTTACACTTTTACACTGCCAGGTATCAAGACCTGACTATCAAAGTTATAGTATGTAAGTACAAAGCTGTAGCAATTAAGGAAACATGGTTTTGGCATAAGAAGAGAAAAATGAACCAATGTAACAAACAGACCAATGTAACCCATGTAGGGAAAACCCATTTTAAGTTGTTTGGGGGTCTAAGTATAGGACACAAAGAAAAGACATGAAGTGGGGAGTAGTTCAGGATTTTGAGGCTTACTTTTTTTTTTTTTTTTTTTTTTTTTGAGGTGGAGTCTTCACTCTGTCCCCCAGGCTGGAGTGCAGTGGCACCATCTCAGCTCACTGCAAGCTCCACCTCCCGGGTTCGCGCCATTCTCCTGCCTCAGCCTCCCGAGTAGCTGGGACTACAGGCGCCCGCCACCGTGCCCGGCTAATTTTTTGTATTTTAGTAGAGACGGGGTTTCACCGTGTTAGCCAGGATGGTCTCGATCTCCTGGCCTCGTGATCCGCCCGCCTCGGCCTCCCAAAGTGCAGGGATTACAGGCGTGAGCCACCGCGCCCGGCGGAGGCTTGCTTTTTAGGAGCACCGCTCTTAGGCCCATGTAAGACAACTTTAGAGGCTCTCACTCTGGCCCTGCTCTAGCCACGTTCTTCCCTACAGATGAGTCATTCTTGAGGTCAAGGAGTTATGGCCACCTGGAGACTGTCACCCTCCCACTTTCTAGGCTATGCCAGATACCTGGGAACCAGAATTCACTGTCCAAAGATCAAAGCCTATTTCCTGGCCCTGTGCAGACTTCCTCCCTGGGCCCATGTCCCAGGGGTCAGTGGCAATGCTGGTGTATGCACCCATAGGTCTGGGCAGTGGCCAAAGGGCGACTGTTTGTGGGGGATGATGGGTGGGTGGAGCTTGGACTTCCTCACTGCGGTGACCCCATGCATGCATGCACAGCCTCTGTGGTGCAGGCTAGAGTCAGGGATGGGAAGAAACGCAGGCGAACTATGGTCAGGGGCCAGGGCCATCTCTCCCAGTATTACCAGGCTCTGGCATGGAACTCTTATGAGTCTGAGAATTCTAAAACTCCTGCCCTTGAAGGTCATCCTTATAAAAGTATGATTGTAAAGTAGGAAGATAGACATTTTATTTAGCAGCTTATTGGCTTGGTCTGTAATTTTTAAATACTCAGACATATGGTAGACACTGAGATATGTGGTTCCCATGTGTATACAACTATTAGATGTGGGCCTGCTTTTTGGCCAAACGTATGCCTTATTGACTTTCTCAGTATGACTCTTCAAATCTTCTCTTTGCTCAGGGCTTACCTCTTAGGTTGTCCATTATGAATATTCAACTCAGTTATTTTGTTCATTGGCTTGCCAGTTTTTAATTCTTAATTTGTAATCCCTTTTATATCCCAGATATGAGTCCTTTGTCATACATATATGTATGTACATATATACACTCACAAACACACACACACACAAATATATATATCCTATTCTATGGCTTTCCTGTTTATTCTCTTGATGGTGTCTTTTGATTAATGAGACATTAATTTTAAGGCTGACAATTCATATATTTTTCCTTTATTCATAGAGATTTTTGTGTCCTCTTAAGAAATATTTACCCAGTATAAGATCATAAAGATTTTCTCCTGTTTTCTTCTAAAAGTCCTTTTTTTTTAAGATGGGATCTTGCTCTGTCACCCAGGCTGGAGTGCAGTGGCATGATCAGAGGTCACTGTAGCCTTGAACTTTTGGGCTTAAGCGATCCTAACACCTCACCTCCCAAAGTGCTGGGATTACAGGCATGAGTCACTTTGCCAACCCAGCAAGCTTTATTGCTTTACCTTTCACGTTTAAATGTATTCCATCATAACCCATTTGCAATTGATTTCTGAGTATAGCATGTGATAGGAGTCAAGGTTAATTCTGTTTTCCATATGGATATCCTCGACCCAGCTCCATCTGTAAGCCCATCTCTGCCCCCACTGATCTGCAATGTCACCTTTGTTGTAAAGCAAGTTGTTTATAATATACATACAATGGAATTGTGAGTTCCAGGGCCACCTTTTTGAGGAACTCAAGCCGGGACACTGTATCTGCTGCTCTTCACAGCTGATCATCCATTCCTTCCCACCCACAAACAGAAGCCCCTTGACCACTGCCGAGGTCTATAGGTGCGTACACCAGCAGTGCCACTGACCCTTGAGACATGGGCCCACGGAGGAAGCCTGCGCAGGGCCAGGAAATAGGCTTTGATCTTTGGACAGTGAATTCTGGTTCCCAGGTATCTGGCATAGCCTAGAAAGTGCGAGGGTAACAGTCTCCAAGTGGCCATAGCTCCTTGACCTCAAGAATGTCTCAAAGAACGTGGCTAGAGCAGGGCTGGAGTGAGAGCCTCTAGAACTTTCTTACATGGGCCTAAGAGTGGTGCTCCTAGGAAGCAAGCCTTAAAATCCTGAACTACTCCTCCCCTCATCTCTCTTCTTTGTATCCTATACTTAGACCCCAAAACAACTTAAAATGGATTTTCCCTCACCCCTACCACCACCACGATCACTCTGTGCCTTGCTTACTGTAACTACCTTATAGCTTCTCTTCTTGTTCTAGCCCCTCCACCTCTCCCACCTTCGCTGAACACTACCACCAAATTAATCTTTCTAAAGCACAACATTCGTCCAGTCTGTCCACACATCAAATACTGCAGGGGCTCATTGAAGCCAGAGCCCTGTTTCGTGATCTCGGCTCACTGCAACCTCTGCCTCCTGGGTCCAAGCAATTCTCCTGCCTCAGCCTCCCAAGTAGCTGGGATCACAGGCAGGTACCACCATGCCCGGCTAATTTTTGTATTTTTAGTAGAGACGGGGTTTTACAATGTTGGCCAGGCTGGTCTCGAACTCCTGACCTCAGATGATCCACCCACCTTGGCCTTCCAAAGAGCTGGAATTACAGGCGTGAGCCACAGCACCTGCCTGAATTCATGGCTTTTCATTAGGCCTTTCCACTGTATCTTTCCTGCCACATCTAATACATTCCCTCAACCAGATTGAAATGCCCTGATCATCAAGGTCAAATAACGGTTTATCAGATGGAGTTTTAATGTTGAGTGTGTATTAACCCTTCCAAAATGGATGAACCATGTACTAGATGGATCATAAAAATCTCTATTCATCCAAACTTTTAATTAGCCAGCATTTTCTATCTCACAGTCACATTGAATAAAATATTTATTATTTCTTCAGCCTGAGAGCTTGGTTGCTGTTAAGCACTTTTTTTTGGGGGGGGGGGAACAGAGTCTTGCTCCGTCACCCAGGCCAGAGTGCAATGGTGTGATCTTAGCTCACTGCAACCTCCGCCTCCTGGGTTCAAGCGATTCTTGCACTTCAGCCTCCCAAGTAGCTGGGATTACATGCACCTGCCACCACGCCTGGCTAATATTTTGTACTTTTGGTAGAGATGGTGTTTCACCACGTTGGCCAGTCTTGTCTTGAACTCCTGGCCTCAGGTGATCTGCCCACCTCGGCCTCCCAAAGTGCTGGAATTACAGGCATGAGCCACCACGCCCGGACCTCTTCAGCACTTTGGAGGTAGAACTGCTTCATCTTTCTCTGGAGGCTTTCAATCCACACCCCGAGGAAGATACCCGCGGCCACTCTTCTATCCTCAGAGAATCCACCTGAGCCAGCCTCACAGTGCTAAGTTCATGTTGTTACCTTCACTCACTCATGAGGTCAAGGGCCATGTTGGTTCAGCTCAACACTTCAGCATCTCCCAAAGGGCCTGTTCTATGGAAGGTACTTAAAGGTCTTTTGAAGGAGAGAAAGAAAATTTCTAATTGTAAACATTTGGTAAAATGAATTTTTACAACCAGGAAGTTAAGCAAGATAATTAACAAACTCTTATGAAAGGAAAAGTTTAAATGAAAATGCTTTTTCTGCCTTTCTTTGGTGGGTTGATGTCAGCAAACTCCCCTTGCATTTTTTTTTTTTTTTTTTGAGATGGAGTCTCTGTCACCCAGGCTGGAGTTGCTCACGGCAACCTCTGCCTTACCTCCCGGGTTCAAGTGATTCTCCTGCCTCAGCCTCCCGAGTAGCTGGGATTACAGGTGCATGCAACCATGCCCGGCTAATTTTTGTATTTTTAGTAGTGATGGGATTTCACCAGGTTAGCCAGGCTGGCCTCAAACTCCTGACCTCAGGTGATCTGCCCGCCTCGGCCTCCCCAAGTGCTGGGATTACAGGTGTGAGCCACCACGCCCGGTCCCCTTGGATATCTTGCTGCACAAGTGTTTATGGACAATGGGTGCTTTTTTAATTCAAAGTTTCTGCATGAACTCTCCCTATTCATCTTGTAAATCCCAGCTATGCCCATTCTTCCACAAGAGTGGATTAGGGCTGTTTAATGACAACTTGAGCTTGTCCAACAGGGAAAGGCCCTGGAAGGAAGGGTGGTTCTGTATACAGTTCCTGGAATACACTTCTTCCAGTGAAGTGTCAGGGAAGAGACACAGCCAGGTTATCAATGGTGCGTGGAATGGGAGTACACCTGAATATGGACATCCCAGAGGGAGAATGAGGGAGCCCCGCACCCCTCCACGAACACCCACATGCACCTCTACCAAAGATTTCAACTCCTCTGGAGACAGTTTTCTCAGCTCAAGCAACCTGTTCCCCTCTTTGCTCTCTTACCATTGAAAATTCCCCAAAGAGGGGCTGGAATTTCTCAAGAGTGTGTTCCAGGCCACCCAGAGCTCCAGACGTGGAAAGAGGCTTTGAGCTCCAGAACCAGAACCTGGGTTTTGGGATGGTGTCATTCAGAAATCATGAGGACTGAGGTTTCCATGGGGACGATGGCGCTTGTAGCCACTTTAGTTGGAAAGTAACTGTGTCTGGGCCTGTAATTCTGCACAGGCCGTGTGACAAAACGATGAAGACTCTGGCGCTCTGTGGCCAACCAGGCCTAACATCCCATATCTGCAGTTACTCTAACATCCCATATCTGCAGTCACTCTAACATCCCATATCTGCAGTCACTCTAACATCCCATATCTGCAGTCACTCTAACATCCCATATCTGCAGTCACTCTAACATCCCATATCTGCAGTCACTCTAACATCCCATATCTGCAGTTACTCTAACATCCCATATCTGCAGTTACTCTAACATCCCATATCTGCAGTTACTCTCTATGTGACTTGAAACATGTTTCTCGACCGCTCTGGGCCTCAAATTCTGTCTTTCAAGAATGGAATAATGATGTGACAATTGTGAAGATGAAATGACATGTAAAATGCCTAGTTACATGCCTGGTATATCATAAACTCTCTGTAAATAAGAAGTTACCAAGTTTAGATACTGCACTTATATAATAGAGTAAAAATACCTTTCTGTTAGGAGGAAAGCAGCCTGTGGAGTGGGGGTATCCCTGCTGGTGAGCAGGAACATTTTCATTTTCTATGCAAAAGGGCATAGGCACATAGTTAAGTTGGTGAAATTCAACTACACACACACACAGACACACACACACACAAACACACACATATATATACACATACTTTTTTTTTTTGAGACAGGGCATCATTCTGTCACCCAGACTGGAATGCAGTGGTGCAGTCATGGCTCACTCTTACTGCAGCCTCGACCTCCCTGGGCTCAGGTGATACTACCTCAGCTTCCTAAGTCGCTGGGACAGGCATGCACCACCACGCTTGGCTAATTGTTTTTGTAGAGATGGGATTTCACCATGTTGCCCAGACTGGTCTCAAACTTTTGGGCTCAAGCAATTTACCCCCCTCAGCCTCCCAAAGTGCTGGGATTACAGGCGTGAGCCACTGCACCTGGCCTTCACACATCTTTTAACACTTTCTCTCACCTACCCCACATCACCAGGGCCCCACTGCGTGTCCCAGGTGCTGTCCTTTTAAGACAGCCAGGCAAGCTCTGCACAGGACAGCTTCCCCCCATCAGATTACAACTGACTCTGAGAGTGAGATGAGTATTACACCTAATTCTGAGAGTGAGCTGAGTATGCAGGTCGTGACCCATGAACACGGACAAGGAAGTTACTTACTTCCAACTGTGGAAAGGATCATACAGAGCAATGGAAATGGGAACAGGAGGGCTTGGGGTGGTGTGTTTCAATCATGTCTATGGAACAGAAGGATTGGAGGACGCCACAAAGTTTATCAATGGTTGGTAATGCATGGGGTTGTTTCTTTGTACTTTATGTTGAGACAGGTGCCAAGACGTCTCTGCCACTTAATATATATAATATGTGACATAACGTATCAATATTTACAGAACCAATCTGCTTGTGTTCTGTCACCCTTCTTCACTGCTCTCAGCAGCTCACCCAGGAAGCCAACAGACACCACATAGATGTACTAGGTTGTAAGGTCCCTTGAGGCAGGTGCCTTGACTTTATGTCCCCCCGGTATTTCTCAAAACTAAGACAAAAAGATTTTCCATTTGAGTAAACTTATTAATGCTGAGGTTCAGTGACGGGTGCATTATTTTTCCTAGCAGTAAGGATTGTCAACAGAGACTTTCAGAATGACTTACTCATAAGGCATGCATCATTCATTCAACATTTAACATGTACTTGTTCCAGACAGTGTTGTAGGGGTGGAGGATTAAGACAAAGTCCTTGTCCTCACATAGCTTATGATTTTAGTGCATGCCAGAGAGAGGAATTTTTTCTTTTTTTTTTTTTTGAGACAGAGTCTTGCTGTTTCACTCAGGCCCACAATGGCGTGATCTCGGCTCACTGTAACCTCTACCTTCTGGGTTCAAGTGATTTTCCTGCCTCAGCCTCCTGAGTAGCTGGGACTACAGGCACATGCCACCACACCCGGCTAATTTTTGTATTTTTAGTAGAGATGGGGTTTTACCATGTTAGCCAGGCTGGTCTCGAACTCCTGACCTCAGGTGATCTGCCCACCTCGGCCTCCCAAAGTGTTGGGATTATAGGCAAGAGCTACTGTGCCCGGCCTAGACAGAGGAATTTTTAATTGGAGGAGCACATATTCCCACAGTTTTGGCTGCTGGAATTCTGGTTTGGGGTGATGGTTGTGGAAACAGGAATGCTCCCTGAAACCCCTCACATCTCACTATGTAGAGAAAGGTTTTCAATTTTTCCCCAATCAGTATGATGTTGGTTGTGGGTTTGTCATATATGGCCTTTATTATTTTGAGGTATGTTCCTTCCATACCCAGTTTGTTGAAGTTTTTTTTTAATCATAAAGGGTTGTTAAATTCTATTGAATGCTTTTTTTTTTTTTTTTTTTTTAGCATTTGTTGATATGATCATATGGTTTTTGTCCTTTGTTCTGTCAATGTGATGTACCGCGTTTGTTGATTTGTGATACAAATCACAAATTTTGATGTTGAACCATCCTTGCATCTCTGGCATGAATCCCACTTGATCATGGTAAATGATCTTTTTAATGTGTTGTTTAATTCAGTTAGCTAGTATTTTGTTGAGGATTGTTGCATCTATGTTCATTAGTGATATCGGCCTGTAGCTTTTTGCTGTTGTTGTGTGTCCTTGTTTGGTTTTGGTATCAGGGTGATGCTGGCCTGGTAGAATGATTTTGGAAGTATCCCCTCCTCTTCAGTTTTTAAAAAGAGTTTGAGTAGAATTGGTGTTTGTTCTTCTTTAAGTGTTTGGTAAAATTCAGCAGTGAAGCCATTAGGTCTTGGACTTCACTTTGGTAGGAGACTTTTTATTACAGCTTTGATTCTGTTACATTCATCATTGGTTTGTTGACATTTTCTATTTCTTCACGGTTCAGTCTTGGTAGACTGTATGTGTCCAGGACTTTGACTTTATCCATTCCTTCTGTGGTTTCTCATTTGTTGGTGTATAGTTGCCTGTAACAGTCTTTAGTGATTCTTTGTATTTCTGTGGTCTCAGTTGGTATATCCCCTTTTTTTTGTTTCTGATTTTATTTATTCTGTCTTTTTTTTCAGTCTACCTAAAGGTTTGTTGATTCAGACTGGTGTGTGTGTGTGTGTGTGTGTGTGTGTGTGTGTGTGTGTGTTTGAGTCAGGGTCTCCGTTGCCCAGGCTGGAGTGCAGTAGCAAGATCTCAGTTCACTGCAGCCTCTACCCCGGGCTCAAGTGATCCTCCCACCTCAGGCTTCTGAGTAGCTGGGACCACAGGCACACACTACCGTGTCTGACTAATTTTTGTGTTTTTTTGAAAAGGCAGGGTTTCCCCGTGTTGCTCAGGCTATTCTCGAACTCCCGGACTCAAGCGACCCACCCACCTTGGCCTCCCAAAGTGCTAGGATTACAGGCAAGGGCTCCCAAGCCTGGTCTCAGACTGTTCTTAACCTGTGGAAAAGGTAAATCCACGTCATTAAAGAGAAAGATAACATATAAGCCACAGTGTTGCTGATTTGCCACAACTGGGCATGGTGCCAGACAAAGAGGGCCAGATAAGCCAACCTTGTACCGAGCACAAATTACCAACCAACAGCAGCCGAGTTTCATGGGGGTCGGGGCAGCCAGCCTTTAAGTTGGCCTTAGAGATTCCATCTCCTAGTATTCACGGCTTTGTGTCCCCTTCCACATTATAAGCTTATTAGTGTTTGTGACAGAATATGGAGAAGTGAGATAAGTTGCTTCCAAGATTAGGTTAGAAAATACACTGTGGGCCCTATTTCCCTCTCTCTCTCTCTCCTCCATCCCTCTCCCCCTCTGTCATAACTCTCTCTGGGGAAATCAGATGCCATGTTGTAACAATTACAATAATATTTTGTTATTATTCAGTAGCTAATATGTGCCAGGCACTGTGCTAGGCACCTTACAAATACTTTTCCAATTAATCCTTACTATCGACCCATGAGGTTAATACCATTATTATTCTATACATATCACAAAGGAGAAAATGAGGCCTCGAGAAGTGAAGTAACTTGCTCAGAAGTTGGTCCCAACCTCTTTTGATTCCAAAGTCCATGCTCCTAGCCACTCTCAGTGTGCTAGGGCAATAGTGGTAACAAAGAACCAAAATCTCAGAACCCAAGCAATTTACAGTTTAGTGAGTGAGATGAAGCACGCACAAAGGGAACAATTAGAGAAAAATTACAAATGAAAATACAAATTTGAGATAATTTGCCCTCCCCACTCCCTTAAGCGATAATGACTAGAGGTTTTAAGGAAAGAGGAATGTGGGGCAAGGGGAATAATCAGGAAAAGTTTCTCAGAAGAAATCGGTTTTGATTCAGATTTAGAGTTGAAGGCAACTGAAAATATCACCTGAGCTGGTTCCAACATGTATTGACCCAAGGAAAAGTCAAAGGCATCAACATCTCTTTTACCTAGTTTTTCCCTAATGCACATCTGCCTCCAAGGTCCGTTCCTAGTTTTGATATCGTACAATAGCTATGCAAGATGTTACCACTGGGGAAAATTGAGCAAAGGGTATATGTGACCTATGTGACCTTCTGGTCTTTTTTTTTGCAATTTTCTGCAAATGTGTAACTATTTCAAAATTAAAAGGTTTTTTTTTGGGGGGGGGGTGGAAAACTATTTCCCAGGTTTGCCAATCAGTTGTCTACTGGCTCTTAACTCCATTCGCGCCCCCTGCATGCATCTGTGCATCACAGGGCAGCTGGAAGCCTGCAAACCACATTTCCTAGACTTTCTTTTCAGTTGATTTTAAGTTCTGCCAGTAGGAGTCACTGGCAGTAAATTGGAAGATGATGAAAGCCACAGGCTTTTTCTTTTATTCTTGAGGCAGCAGTGTATCCCAGCAGCCTCAGTAGCCCGGTGACTGTGGGTCCTGGAAAACACCTTTCCCTTTCTTTCTCCAGGTTAGGTGGATGGTAGCACCCTGCAGTTACTGATCTTTGGGGTAATCTCATTTCCCCTTTCAATCCTTCAGCCTTTCCAACAATTTTTTTTTTTTTTTTTTTTGAGATGGAGTTTCACTCTTGTTACCCAGACTGGAGTGCAATGGCGCAATCTCAGCTCACCGCAACCTCTCAAATACCTTGAGTGGTAGTTTCCGATTTCCTGACCAGACACAACTCAAACACTGTAATATTTAAAACGTATTGCAAGTCAAGGAATGGATGATAATTGAATAGGAAATAATCCTCAAAGGTTTGGCACCATTCATATGCCCTGATGTTCCTCACCCTCACATATACACACAAAAGACCAGAGTTTGGTATCACGTTGGTATAGATTTGAATCCAGTCTTAATCTACTTATCAGCTCTGAAATTATGGGCACAATTGTGAGCCTCCATGAGCTTTGGTTTCCTCATCTGTAGAGTAAAGGTAATAATATTTATCTAATAATGTACATGCTAAATGGCCTAGTCATCCCACAGTGTGTACATATGTTAAAACACCATGTGGCCTGGTGCGGTGGCTCACACCTGTAATCCCAGCACTTTGGGAGGCCAAGGCAGGCGGATAACCAGAGGTCGGGAGTTTGAGACCAGCCTAGCCAACATGGTGAAACCCTGTCTTTACTAAAAATACAAAATTATCCGGGCATGGTGGCGCATGCCTGTAATCCCAGCTACTCAGGAGGCTGAGGCAGGAGAATTGCTTGAACCCGGGAGACGGAGGTTGCGGCGAGCCAAAATCGTGCTATTGCACTCCAGTCTGGGCAACAGGAGCGAAACTCCGTCTCAAGACAAAAACAAAAACAAAAAACATAAAAACACCACGTTGTACACCATGAATATATACAATTTTTACCTGTCAATTTAAAAAAAGACTTATCTAATCAAATCATCCTGGGGAAAAAATGAAATTACGTATGGAAAACACTTGAGACACAATACATATCAAATATGTCTTTAAATCATTTTTCTCTCCAATTTAAGCACCCATTCCTTTTATTGTTCCAGCAGCCTGAATTATTGAAATAGCAGACTGAATATTCACTCAGGAAATCAAATTCTTATGAAAAATCCACACAGGAGATAACTGGAAAGAAAAAGTCAAATTAAAGTGGTCGGCAATTCATCATTTGGTTTCATTAGTTCCAGGGCCAGCCTAATTTCCTTTCAGTTTCCCACAACAGGACTTTTTGAAGACTCACAGTTGAACCTTATTTTTATGCCTGAATTGATTAAAACTTTTAGCTTCTTTTACAGACTCTAGTCCAGTTCTTATTTCTGTGAATAAGCAGGACCTTCTGTACAGCAGAAACAGTAGACCTCTCTTAGCTCCATGCATAAATTATGATGTCTGCTTCTTAGCAATACTCTCTGCGACATCAGCAGCAGAGTCAGCTAACAGTGGCTGGGAGATGCCACAGTCTGGAACTCTACTACACAGATGGACATGGATTTCTGTGGCTTGATAAACCATCTGGATCTCTTACATTTAGGGTGAATCCAATTATTTGTTCTTTCCTTTGGAGGGTGAAAAGTGTCTTCCCAACAAGGTAAGAAAAACTGCCCATGTTTTTCTCCTTGTTGATTCTCTATGGTTGGTTACTCTCTCATGATTGTCAATCAAAGGTGGATTATGGGATTTCTACAATTTATGCTCTGAATGTGATGATGTTGGCTGATCTCTAGATGTATTCAGAAATAGGAATAATCACATTCCTCTTTTCCCTATGCGTTAAGCTCTTTGTTAACTGGGATCGTTTGTTTTATAATACATTTTGGTGTCTTAATATGTTTCATTAATAGAGTTCATGCTAAAAAACATTGTGTGAGTTAGCCATTTAAAAACGAAAGACAAGATCTACCAAAGTAAACAAAAACAGTACTAGATACAACCACCTCTGATTTTGGATAATTAAAGTGTGTTAGGATTCTACATGTCCTCCTTCCAGCTCTATAAGCGCTTCATGTCGATCACCTGTAGCTGTGCAGAAAGGAATGTCCCAGAGAGATGGTGGTGGGGGGGTGGTGCAGGTGTGCCAGTTGGGCCTCCCAAACACAATCAAAACAGTTTAAGTAGAAGAAAAAAGTATGTGTTGAAGGACAAATGCTTGCCTAAATCTAGGAGCATAAGCGATGTCCTCAGGACTTGGTCTCTCTCTCTCTCTGTCTCTCACTACACTCTCCTCAGTGCTTGTTCTATCACAGACAGGCCCCCATCATGGGGGCAAAGTGGCTGTCAGCACCTCCAGGCACATAACCTGGCTCTCAACAGATTTCTGGGGTCAATCCTAATTGGACAAGCTGAGATTATCTATCTTCCCTGAAGCAATCCATGTAGCCAGGGGAAGGGTCCCTGGAAGCAGAGCCTGAGACAGTGGTTTGGGGGCACATGATGTATTGAAGAAGCGCCCTTCAGGAAAAACCTACAGGGGAAGGGGAGAAACAGGACAGGGCAGGGGAAGGAGTTAAGCAAGGATGTGGTGTCAGGTCAAGTCTAGCCTGGTCCGATCCACAAGATATAAGCATTGAGGACAAATTGCATCATAGTTGGCCTCCCCTAAAGGCAAGGGCTTACCTTTTATAATCTATTTCATTTGGTCATTGGCTGTAGTCTGCCCCTAGAGGAAAGATCCCTCCCCAGGGAAAGTAGCTGTATCATCTCAGGGGAATTCCCTGGAGAGGGGGCAGATGTGAGCTGTTAGCAGCCTGTATTGCAGCATTAGGTGCACGGGCTGGTGAAGAGACCCTGAGTGGGCACCATGGCATCTACTATAAGTTTAGTGAGACTCTTCCGATACCCCCTGATAAAGCATGCTTTTTTTTCAGAATCCATGGCTTCCAGTACCACAGAATCTAAAGTTGGTGAGGAACAGAAACACAAATTCCCCAAGTGGGTTGGTAAGAAAGGCCATTCCCCTCTTCACCATTTAGTCCCCATTTCAATGAATTCTACCTTTCAGGAACACCGCATATCTAATGGCTGTTGGTTTAAGGAGTGTGTTGCATCTTGAAGAATAGCACCCCATCCTCAAAGGGCGTCATCTCCAGGTCAGCACCTCAACTGCATCTTTAAGAGGCCATTCCACTGCTGTGTCAGGCTGGAAGCTTCTGGAGGATGCAGTACATGTTAGGAACAGTGGATCCTGTGGTCATGGGCCCATGGCTGCACCTCCTTTGTCATCCAGTGGGTCCCTTGTCTGAAGCCAGGTTTTGTGGAATCTCATATCTGTAAATCATTCCCACTGTGAGTTCTCAAATAGTGATGCTGGCTCTGGCTCTGCAAGCAGAAAAGCCAAACCCTCACCCAGAACTTCTTCAATTCCAGTCAGAATGAGTTGCTGCCCTTTCCAGAGTAGCAAGTGTCCCTTGTAATAAACTTGCCACCGAGTCCCTGGCTGGTTGCCACAAGGGAAAGTACAGGTGGCTCAGCATCTGTCTCTGTTGCTGACAGGCTGGACAATTACACCAGTCATGGTGAGAGGAGCCTGTGTTCTTGGGCCTCTGCACAGCCTCCATCTACACCTTCATGGCTACTTCCTTCCTGAGGCCATGATGGAAGCACCAGGATGGCTGAGGGCAGAGGCTGGTGGGCATCAATTAGTTGAGTCACTCAATCCATGTATTGGCTTAATACCTCATCCACAATGGATGGTCCCTTATGAGCATTAACATGTGCTACAAAGACCCTCATACTTGATGTCCACTCCAGTAGGTCCAACAATACACCTCTTCCCCAGACCTCCTTCTCCCCTGATCTTGCTATGCTGCTCCTTCCACTCCCCTAATCCCCCAGTCAAGTCATTCATCACTGCCTGTGAGAGGATGTATATTCTTACTTTGGGTTATGGTATGGTTTGGCTGTGTCCCCACCCAAATCTCATCTTGAATTGTAGTTCCTGTGATCCCTTCATGTCATGGGAGGGACCCAGTTGGAGGTAATTGAATCACGGTGGCGGTTACCTGCATGCTGTTCTCGTGATGGTGAGTGAGTTCTCATGAGATCTGATGGTTTTATAAGGGGCTTTTTCTTGGCACTTCTCCTTCCTGCCATCATGTAAAGAAGGATGCGTTTGCTTCCCCTTCCTCCATGATTGTGTGTCCTGAGGCCTCCCCAGCGATGTGAAACTGTGGGTCAATTAAACCTCTTTCCTTTGTAAATTATCCAGTCTTGGACAGTTCTTTATAGCAGCGTGAGAATGGACTAATACAGGTTGCTTCTGTCTCCACCCAAAGTGTATTACCAATTGCATAGCCTGAATGTCTGCCCCCTGGAGGGATTCTCCTCGTCCCTCTTATCTCTGAGTGCGTCAACCATGCAATAGCAGTGCATTTTCAGCTGGTACCAATATACTGAGCCAACTCATCCCTGAATCACACTCAGACCCTTTGTCTTTCTGTCATCTGTCATCTGATAATTGACCCATGCTGCTATGTGAGATGAGCCGAGAAAAAGTGGATCATGTGAGTGTCTGGCTCCTTGCTCATGCAGCTTAGTTATTTGTTCTGGATCTGCTTGAACGTGATCTTGGATGTGCCATTTCCACCTTTCAGTGGATTGCTGCAGGCTCTGCTAAACCTTATGACTCTGGGTCTGACAGCATGCGGTTCATGATGGGCAGTTCTGACCACATGATCACTTCATGCCCCATAGTCAGATGCACCGTCTCACCACACCCTGGTCATGTGAGGGGCTGTTTTTTAAATGATGTCTAGTTCTCTGCTGCAGATACATAACTTGCTGCAGAACCCTGTATGTCTATGCTGAGATTCTCCTATTGGGGTTCCACATGGCATCACTTTCTAATTCTAATCCATGAGGTATGTCCATTCACTTGGCCTAGGCAGCAGTTCTGTCTGTATTATAGCCCAAATATGCTGCAGTGCCCTTTTCTGCTCGGAGCGTCTGTCAAAACTAACAGCTTGTTACTAATATCCGATAAATGGGTTGGAATGATATTCCCAAGTGTGAAATAGTCCACCTTCAAAACCAAAAGAGGTCTACCAAGCACTGCGCCTCTTTCTTTAGTCGTGAGATGTTCAAGGTGAAAAATTTGTTCCTGCTTTGGAGGGCCCGTCCTGACATGTCCCACACTTTTGGACTCCTAAAATTGTCATCACTGTGCAAACCCCTGAATCTTTATGGGACCTACTTCCCACCCTCATGAAGTGCGTATGTTTCACAGAGGCATCCCGAGTATTTGCCAGTTCATGCTCATCAGGTCCAATTAATGTGTTGTCATCAATAAAGTGGACCAACGTGACATTTGGAGGAATGTCCCAGATGATCCAGCTCTCTTTTGGTCACACTGAGACAGAGATCAGGAGAATTAACATAGCCCCTGGGTGGCCGGGCGCAGTGGCTCACGCCTGTAATCCCAGCACTTTGGGAGGCCGAGGTGGGCGGATCACGAGGTCAGGAGATGGAGACCATCCTGGCTAACACGGTGAAACCCCGTCTCTACTAAAAAATACAAAAAATTAGCCGGGCATGGTGGCGGGCACCTGTAGTCTCAGCTACTTGGGAGGCTGAAGCAGGAGAATGGCGTGAACCTGGGAGGCAGAGCTTGCAGTGAGCTGAGATTGCTCCACTGCACTCCAGCCTGGGCGATAGAGCAAGACTCCGTCTCAAAAACAAAAAACAAAAAAACAAAACAAAACAAACAAACAAACAAAAACAAAACCAAAGAAACATAGCCCCTGGGCAAGAACGCGAATGAAAGCTATGAATGTGAACTATTTCTGATCCTTCTTCCTGTTGAGTAGGAAAAAACCTCCTTTGCCAGATCTCTAGCCACATACTAGATTACTAGCGGCCGTGTTAATGTGCTTTAATAGTAGGGATATTACATTGTTTTAGTAGCTCCATTTGAGGTTATGTCTTGGTTAATGTTGCAGCTGGCCACTGTGATACACCTTGAATCCAGGTGTGCAGGAATCAATCTGGTAAATTACTTGGGAACATAACGGGAACCACCAGTGATGGATCTTTTTTTTCGAGATGGGGTCTTGCTGTGTTGCCCAGGCTGGAGTGCAGTGGCCTGATCTCAGCTCACTGCAAGCTCCGCCTCCCAGGTTCATGCTATTCTCCTGCCTCAGCCTCCCGAGTAGCTGGGACTACAGGCACCTGCCACCACAACCGGCTAGTTTTTTGTATTTTTAATAGACACGGGGTTTCACCATGTTAGCCAGGATGGTCTCGATCTCCCGACCTCGTGATCCACCCGCCTTGGCCTCCCAAAGTGCTGGAATTACAGGCGTGAGCCACCGCGCCTGGCCAGATCTTTTGTTTTTGAGGATGGCACTCATCTTTGTCATTACCCCGGGATGCACTATTGTTCTTGATATGTGATATTTGCTAAGGTTATGGGTGCAGTTTCAGGGTGGCTCTTTGATCTTTGATCTCTACTGAGAAATTGAAACACACACACAAACACATGACGAAATCAAAGAACATACAGAAGGCTGAAACCAGCTACTCCAGTAATGGAGAGTCACAATCCCTTGCATTGTATGCGTGTGTGTGTTTTAAGGCCACACAGTTGGAATCAGAGGGCCAGAAAAGTAAGTTGAATAGCAGTTCACCGAACCAGGATGGGAAAGTTTCTCTGATAAGAGTTCATGAATAGCCTGGATGAGAGGTTCATTTTTGGGTGTGTATCATCCAAACAAAGGGAAGTTGCCCTGGGCTGATGAGGTGATGGGAGGTGTGTGACATTGGAAGCTGATCTCGGGGGACTGCTTTTGGCGATGCTGCTTAGCTAAAGTGTTGTTTTTATGGGAGGCTGACGCAGGAGAATGGCGTGAACTTGGGAGGCGGAGCTTGCAGTGAGCTGAGATCCGGCCACTGCACTCCAGCCTGGGCGACAGAGCGAGACTCCGTCTCAAAAAAAAAAAAAAAAAGAGTTGTTTTTATTAGTTTGTTCTGGCTAATTAATATGATCAGGGAGTTAAAAATTTGCAGAATTTCTTTGTTTTTTTTCTCCAGAGAAAGATGACAAAATTACTTTAAATAGTAGACCCTCTGATTTTGTGTGTCATCTCAGACATACTATAATAAATTATCTGGCACCTAGAATTCTATTGTAACAGTATCTGTTGTTTGTCTCCTTGGTAGCCTCCTTCTGCAACAAAGCCCTGATTTTCAATGTAGAATCATCCTCCTTGACTTTTAGCAGATATGGTTAGTGGGGCCACATCCAATGTTGGGTGCAGGGCTGGGCACATAGAAGATACCTAGCCAGTCAGCATGTTCTCTTCCTGAGGCAAGTGCTCTTTCTCTACCCACATCCCTTCACCAGGTCAGTGCACCCATGCCCAGCTGCTGTGAGGCTTATCTACTGACAATCATAGGTGCACCCCTTCTCTAAAGAATTGGCTGGATGTTTTGCTCACATCTATAATCCCAGCACTGTGGGAGGCTGTGGCAGTGGAATTGCTTGAGCCCAGGGGTTCAAGACCAGCCTGGTTACAAGGTCATTAACTAGAGTGGAATTTCAAAGCCTGATCTACCTCAGGATGCACTTGCCCTGCTGAAGGAGGGAGATGTTATATGTAAAGGAGCAGCAAGGCCTGAATAACAGGGATTAAGAGAACTGTAGTGTGTACCTAGGAATAGATCCTGATGGCTAGGAGTCAAGGTTGGGTAGAAGGTGAGGCTGCATAAGGAAGCTGTGATGGTTCATATTAGGTGTCAACTTGATTGGACTGAAGGACACCTAGATAGCTGGCATTGTGTCTGGGTGTGTCTGTGAGGGTATTGCCAGAGGAGACTGATATTTGAGTTGTTGGTTTGGGAGAGGAAGACCCACCCTCAGTGCGGATGGGCACCATCCAATCTAGCTGCCAGGCTAGAATGAAGAAGGCAGAAAACGGGATAAGTTTGCTTGTTGAGTCTTACGGCTTTCTTCTTCCCATGCTGGCCACTTGCTTCCACTCCTCCTGCCCTTGGACCTCAGACTCCAGTGACTGCCTGAGAGCTCTTAGGCCTTTGGCCTCAGACTGAAGCTGCACTGTTGGCTTCCCTGGTTTTGAGGCCTTCTGACTTGGACTGAGCCACTACTGTCTCTTTCCCCAGCTTGCAGACAGTCACTTTATAACCATGTGAGGCAGTTTTCCCTAATAAACTCTCATATTTGTTCTCCCCTCTGGAGAACTCTAATACAGAAGCCTTCTCAAGGTGGGGGTATCTTTTACATAACACAAGATTTGACACCTGCAATGAGCCCCACAAGAAAGCTCTAATATGCCGCTGCGGGTTCTGGAAGCTTGGGAAAATGAATGGCCCACATTAAATGAAGTACAGATGCCAGAACTGTGGACAGAGTTCAAGAAGACACTCCATTTATCAGAGCTACGAAGGCACTGGTGGGAGGGCAGCAGCATCAGTGAGAGGCACAGTAGCAAATGTCTTCTGAAGGTCAAGGAGAATGGTGGGGGCGCTGTTACAGAACTGGACTTCCTGTTAGCGATGGGGAGCATAGGATCCCAGCACAGTAAGGACCACATGACAGCTCTTAAATGTCAGGAAGAAGGTGAACATCATTACTGTACTGGGCAGCAAGGTTGGAATCACAGTCAAAAAGATGTTTCTTGTTAATGTAAACTTGTCCGGTAATATCAACATGGTAATTTACTTAACAAGCCATCATTTTCTCATTACATTGAAATACTGTGCCATTGTCTTACATTGAATTCTGAAATGTGCTTGATTTATATCTGGATTCTGTAGTCTGAATATCCATGGGTCAGTTCAATAGTGGGCTGATTGTAGTGTTTTTTTTAGGATATTCAACTACTTAAAAATGATTAAGTATAGGAACTTACATGAGATAGATTTATTTCTCTCAAAATCCGAAGCTGGCAGGAGGTCCAAGTGATGTAGACTGCTCCAACCTATGAATTAATTCAAGGCGCCAAGTTCCTTTTTGTTTTTTTAGCCGTCTCTTAGGGTGTTACCTGCATCATCTCACTATGCCTATGTTCCAGCCCATGGTATGAGAGAAAAACAGGGGACAGAAACAAAATCCTTTCTAAGGGCATAACCCCAAAGTCACATATTTTATGACATATGTGTGCCTTTAGTCAGAATGTAGTCACACTACCAATCTAGCTATAAAGGAGGCCAGAGAACGTCATCTCTGACAGGTTGGCGTATTCTTAGATAAAACTAGTGGGAAGAAGAGAAATGGACATAGGAAGTGTGGTAACCAGCCTTTACGGTGGCCCCCGGTAATCCCTGACACCTAGTATTTACATCCTTGTGTAGTCCCCTCCCATGTTATACTAAGTTTAATCTGTGTGTCCAGCATCATAGGCAGGAGTGACAGTATGTCACGTCTGAAAATAGATCACAAAAAGACTGCAGCCACAGTCTTAGGATCTCTCTCTTTCTGACCACTTGCTCTGCGGGAAGCCGGTTGCTATGTTGTGAGGCAGCCCTGTGGACAAACCCATATGGAAAGAACTGAGCGTCTGGCCTCCCGACAACCATACAGTGAGCTTGGAAGTGGATTGTCCAGCCTCAGTCAGGCCTTGAGATGTTGCAGCCCAGGCGGATAGCTTGACTACACCCTTGTGAGACACTCTGAGCCAGAACCACCCAAATAAACTGCAGGTGGATTCCTGACCCTCAGAAACTGAGGTAATAAATGCTTGTTACTTTAAGCTGCTATGTTTGAGGGTAATTATTGCACACTCTGTTGCTGCATAACGAATTGCTCCAGAGTGTAGTGGCTTAAAACCCCTACATTTATTAGCTCATAGATTCTTTGAATCAGGAATCTGGACATAATATAGTTGGATCCTCAGGCTCTGGTTGCAATCAAGGTGTCAGCAGGACCGCAGTTACCTTCAGGCTTGACTAGGGATAGATCAGTTTCCAAGCACTCTCACGTGGTTGGCCAGATTCTACATGGGTTATTAGACTAAAGCTTCAATTCCTCAAAAGCTGTTGGCTGGAAGCCTCTCTCAGTTCCTTACTACATAGGCTTTTCCACTGGGCAGCTTACAACACGCCTGCTGGCTTCACTGCAGTGAGCAAGAAAGAGGGTAAGAGAGGGTAAGCAAGAAGAAAGCCACAGCCTTTTGTAACTTAATCTTTGAAGTAATATTGTCAGAGGTGTTTGAACCAGAGCCACTCCATATTGAATAGGGGCAGGGTAAAATTAGGCTGAGACCTATTGGGGTGCATTCCCAGGAGGTTAGGCATTCTTAGTCACAGGATGACATAGGACAAGAGCACAAAGTACAGAGACCTTGCTGATAAAACAGTTTGCAGTAAAGAAGCCAGCCAAAACCTACCAAACCCAAGATAGCAATGAAAGTGACCTTTGGTCATTCTCACTGCTCGTTACACGAGAATTATAATGCATCAGCATGCTACAAGACATCCCCATCAGCACCATGACAGTTTACAAATGCCATAGCAACGTCCGGAAGTTACGCTATATGGTCTAAAAAGGGGAGGAAACCTCAGTTCTGGGAAGTGTCCACCCCTTTCCTGGAAAACTCATGAATAATCCACCCCTTGTTTAGCATATAATCAAGAAAGAACTATAAGTGTTCTTAGTCAAGCAGCCCACACCACTGCCCTGCCTATGGAGTAGCCATTCTTTTATTCCTTTCTTTTCTTTTTTTTTCTTTTTTTTTTTTTTTTGAGACGGAGTCTCGCTCTGTCGCCCAGGCTGGAGTGCTGTGGCCGGATCTCAGCTCACTGCAAGCTCCGCCTCCCGGGTTCCCGCCATTCTCCTGCCTCAGCCTCCCGAGTAGCTGGGACTACAGGCGCCCGCCACCACGCCCGGCTAGTTTTTTGTATTTTTTAGTAGAGACGGGGTTTCACCGTGTTAGCCAGGATGGTCTCGATCTCCTGACCTCGTGATCCGCCCGTCTCGGCCTCCCAAAGTGCTGGGATTACAGGCGTGAGCCACCGCGCCCGGCCTTCCTTTATTTTCTTAATAAGCTTGCTCTCACTTTACTCTATGAATTCACTTCGAATTCTTTTTTCTTGTGAGATCCAAGAACCTTCTCTTGGGGTCTGGATCGGGACCCCTTTCCAGTACTAATATTTCATCACTTTTTACATATTCTATTCATGAGAAGTAAGCAACAAGGTCCAGGCCACACTTAAGCGGAGGGGATTACACAAGAGGTTGAATACCAGGAAGTGGAGATCACTGGAGACCATCCTAGGAAGCTGCCCACCGTAGTCTGCTCTCTGGTCCCCAGTGATTCATGGTCCCTCCCATGTGACAAATACATCTACACCTCTCCAAGAGCCCCCAAAGCCTCACCTCATAACATCAGCTCTGAGTCCAGAATCTCATCATCTAAATCAGGTCCAGGTATGGTTGAGATACATCAGGTGTAGTTCCCCTAGTACAGCTCCTTAAGCACAGTTCCAGTTGATCTGTGGATTTCTGAAGCTAAAGAGGAGATATCTGCCCACCTCCCACACCCAATGTATTAGTCTGTTCTCATGCTGCTAATAAAGACATACCTGAGACTGGGTAATTTACAAAGGAAAGAGATTTAATTGATTCACAGTTTCACATGGCTGGGGAGGCCTCACAATCATGGGGGAAGGCAAGGGGGAGCAAAGCCACGTCTTACATGGTGACAGGCAAAGAAAAAAATGAGAGCCAAGTGAAAGGGGAAACCCCTTATAAAACCGTCAGTTCTCATGTGACTGATTCACTACCATGAGAACAGCATAGGGGAAATTACCCCCATGATTCAATTATCTCCCAATGAGTCCCTCTCACAACATATGGTTATTATGGGAGCTACAATTCAAGATAAGATTTGGGTGGGGATATAGCCAAACCCTATCACCCAGTATACGATGGTGGGACAGGCACAAGATTACCTCTACACACAAAAAAGGGGCAAATAGGAGGCACACAGGTGTTACTGGTCCACAGCAATTCTGAAATCCAAATTTTAGAACTCAGTCTCATTCCTGCTAAAAATAATTCTCCATAGCTCTTGGCTTCTCTGGACTCTTTATTTTTGCCTTCTGAATCATCCTTTTTTTTTTTTCAAGACAGAGTCTCACTCTGTCACCCAGGCTGGAGTGCAATGGCACGACCTCGGGCTCACTGCAACCTCCACCTCCCAGGTTTAAGTGATTCTCCTGCCTTAGCCTCCTGAGTAGCTGGGATTACAGGTGCCCGCCACCACACCTGGCTAATTTTTGTATTTTTAGTAGAGACAGGGTTTCACGATGTTGGCCAGGCTGCTCTCGAACTCCTGACTTTGTGATCCACCCACCTTGGCATCCCAAAATGCTGGGATTACAGACATGAGTCACTGCACCCTGCTTTTTTTTTTAAAAAAAAAAAAAAAGAAAGAAAGGAAAGGTAGCATCTGTTTTCTCAGCTGCTTCCTGTCCTGCTAGAATTTTGGAGATCCAACAGTCCCTTTTTATGTTGTACTGGGTCTGCCTTTTCCACTCCAAACTGACAGACATAGATTTCTCAGGACATTTGTGGGTCTTTTTGTGTGCTCGCTTAGTGTGTTAACCACATTAGATGAAACCCTACAGATCTCTCTGGATAAACCCTTCACTATCTTGAGCTCCTGCTGGGAGGCTGAGGAACAATACCCTTAAGCTCCCTAGAGGTTTAATTGTTTGAGACAATCTGAGAGCAACACCCTTAATCTCTTTAAAAGGACCTTTGTGTGACTGAATATGACCGTGATCCTTTGGTCTCTCTGAGATTTTAACATTAGGTTGTATATGCATAGAAGTAGGTAACCAATGCAGGGAGCATTTAGCATTCTCCACCACATAGTGGATTTAAAGGCAATTCCCCGTTATTATTCTTTGACTTAGTGTCTTGGCGATTCTCAAGCATTTATTTTCCCATATAATTTTTGAAATCCTTTTAGCTAGCTCAAACACATTGTGTAAGAACTGAAGTAATATCCATATATCATTAATGTTGGGGGCATTTTTATTCCTATGATAGTGAGTCTCCCCATTCAGATACGGTGTCTCTCAATGTACTTAGTGTTAACATCCTCTACAAAATTTTATTCAAGTTAAACTCATGTCTTTGATGTTATTTTTATTTCATGTTGAATTTAGTTGCTATTCAATGACATGGTTTTCCTTTTCCATTTCTGATTTTTGTTCATAGAGAAAATATGTGCAACTATTTAACCAAATTTACTTATTCCTTTAAGATTGTTTTTGTTCCTTCCCCACCCCTCAGCCGGAGACAGAGTCTTACTCTGTCACCCAGGCTGGAGTGCAGTGGCACGATCTCGGCTCACTGTAAGCTCTGCCTCCCAGGTTGAAGCAAGTTTCCTGCCTCAGCCTCCTGAGTAGTTGGGACTACAGGCGTGCACCATCACACCCTGCTAATTTTTGCATTTTGTATTTTTGGTAGAGATGGGGTTTCACCATTTTGACCAGGCTGGTCTCGAACTCCTGACTTGATCTACCAAAGTGCTGGGATTACAGGCATGAACTATCACACCTGGCCTGTTCTTGTTTCTTTTCTAAACTATCTTGGATGGTTTTGCCTATTTTCCAACATTTAAATGGATTATTTCAATTTTTGGGGGGCGGGGGAGGGTAACGGAGTATCCCTCTGTCACCCAGACTGGAGTGCAGTTGTGTGATCTGGGCTCACTGCAGCCTCTGCCTCCTGGGTTCAAGTGATTCTTCTGCCTCAGCTTCCTGAGTAGCTGGGATTACAGGTGTGTGCCACCATGCCTGGCTAATTTTTTTTTTTTTCATAGAAATGGGGTTTCGCCATGTTGGCCAGGCTGGTCTCGAACTCCTGACCTCAGGTGATCTGCCCACCTCGGCCTCCCAAAGTGCTGGGATTACAGGCATGAACCACCGTGCCTGGCTCCAATTATTTCAATTTTGAGCTAATTATATTGAGTAGAATTTTGAAAAAAGATGTTTAATAATGGTGGCAGATGATATTTCTAACTTGAAACTGACAGACAAAATTGTCTCTGTGTTTTACTCTTTAGTATAAAGCTTTCTCTTGATGACTAATCATTTGACTTGGAAATTTTGAAAAAAGATCAGAAACAGGCTTTTTAGTATTTATTGATTTAATCATATTATCCTAGTTTAAATTATTGATTTAATATACTGTGATAGTTGAATATTTTTTACAGATAGTCTTAACTTTTTGGACAGTTTTGGACTTATGGAAAAATTAAGAAATTAGTACAAAGGGCACCTATATGCCCTGTACTCAATGTCTCCTATAACCAACATCTTACACAAGTATGGTATATTTGCAACAATTACTCAACTAATATTGATTTGTTATTATTAGCTAACATCAATATTTTGTCCAGATCTCCTTAGGTTTTACCTAATTTTATTTTCTGTTCAAAGATCTCATCCAGGACACCACATTACATTTAGTTGTCATGTGTTCTTACGCTCTGCTTGGCTGTGACAGTTTCTAAGACTTTCCTTTTTTTAATATTTTTATTTATTTATTTTTATTATACTTTAAGTTCTAGGATACATGTGCACAATGTGCAGGTTTGTTACATATGCATACATGTGCCATGTTGGTTTGCTGCACTCGTTAACTCATTATTTACATTAGGTATATCTCCTAATACTATCCCTCCTCCCTCCCCCTATCCCATGACAGGCTCAAGTGTGTGATATTCCCCACCCTGTGTCCAAGTGATCTCATTGTTAAATTCCCACCTATGAGTGAGAACATGTGGAGTTTGGTTTTCTGTCCTTGCAATAGTTTGCTCAGAATGATGGTTTCCAGCTTCGTCCATGTCCCTGCAAAGGACATGAACTCATCCTTTTTCATGGCTGCATAGTATTCCATGGTATATATGTGCCACATTTTCTTAATCCAGTCTATCACTGATGGACATTTGGGTTGGTTCCAAGTCTTTGCTATTGTGAATAGTGCCTCAATAAACATATGTGTGCATGTGTCTTTATAGCAGCATGATTTATAATCCTTTGGGTATATACCCAGTAATGGGATGGCTGGGTCAAATGGTATTTCTAGTTGTAGATCCTTGAGGAATCGCCACACTGTCTTCTACAATGGTTGAACTAGTTTACAGTCCCACCAACAGTGTAAAAGTGTTCCTATTTCTCCATATCCTCTCCAGCACCTGTTGTTTCCTGACTTTTTAATGATTGCCATTCTAACTGGTGTGAGATGGTATCTCATTGTGGTTTTGATTTGCATTTCTCTGATGGCGAGTGATGATGAGCATTTTTTCATGTGTCGGTTGGCTGTATGAATGTCTTCTTTTGAGAAGTGTCTGTTCATATCCTTTGCCCACTTTTTGATGGGGTTGTTTGATTTTTTCTTGTAAATTTGTTTAAGTTCTTTGTAGATTCTTTTCTTGTTTCTGATGACCTTGACAGTTTTGAGGATGCTGGTGAGATTTAGCCCTGTTGATGCTGACCTTGATCACCTGGCTGAGATGGTGTCCATGGTGTTTCCCCACAGTAAAGTCCCTCTTTCTTTCCCTTTCCTTACTGTACTCTTTGGAAGGAAGTCCTTATGTCAGAGGTGTTCGAACTGGAGTGACTCCATTTTGAGTGAGGGCTAGGAAAATGAGGCTGAGACTTGCCGGGTGGCATTCCCAGAAAGTGAGGAATTCCTAGCCCCTAGATATTTATGGTTAAGGGAACAGATTAATAATGTTTACTAAATAGATGCAGACTTGGGAGTGTCCAGATATCCCGATATCTGGAGAAGAAGGGCATTCCTAATTTTGCTTTAAACATAATATCGATTCTTGCAAAACATAGTAATTAAGAAAATTAATCGTTTATCACAAACACCTGTAGCAGAGCACATCTCCCCAAGATCTTTTTTATCATACATATGCATATGTGTGTATATATGTACGTATGTATTTATCATATATACATACATATATGTATATATGATATATGTGTGTGTATATATATACACATATACATATATACACACATACACACACACACACACACACACTAGCATTGTACCTAGGGTGGAAGGGTTCCTCCTGTTACTTTCAGGAACGCCCAGCTCTATGGAGTAGCTGTACTTTCACTACTTTACTTTCTTTAATAAACTTGCTTTTGCTTTGCACTGCAGATTCGTCCTGAATTCTTTCTTGTGCGAGATTCAAGAATGCTCTCTTAGGGTGTGGATCGGGATCCCGATCCCTTTCCTGTAACACTTATGCACAGCCCACACGTAAGGATTGGGGAGTTATGCTCTCCACTATTTGAGGGTGCAATATTGATGTCAATCATTTAGAATTCTTCTGCATGGGAGATTTGTCTCCCCTATTTATTTATTTGCTCAATCATTGTTCATGGATATTTATTTCATACTTTGGGTTAGAATCTAATGTTACTTTATGTTGTTGCTCAAATCATGCCACCTTTGGCCACTGGAAGTTCTTTCACTTGCTCCTGTGTCCCTTTGACAAACCTCCATCAACGTGGGTTTGGTTTTGTTTGGGAGCACTTCTTTATTTTCTGCCATTTCAAGAGGTTCTGTGCTTACCTTCTCTACTTCCTACTGCAGTCCTAGAATCAACCATTCCTCCAAGGAATCCTGGTCTGTTGAGTTTGTAATGTTGAAGCACCCTCTCATTCCTTAAACCCTAATTAGTTAAGGAGTACTATTCTTTTTCCATATATCATTGGGTTTCATATTCTAATATTTTGATTACAATTTGATATTTCTTACTAGTATTTAAAATTAAAGCAATGTTAGCCTTATAAGATAAACAATGAAGCTTTGCACCTTTTCCAAGTAGTGAAATAGTTTAGGCATTGTAAGGATTGTTCCTTCTTTAAAGGCCAGAAAGAATTCAGGGATTAACATCATCTGGATCTATGACCTTTTAAAATATAGGCCTTTATTATTTCACTCTCTCTATAGCTAATAATTCATTCAGGCTTTCTGTTTCTTCTGGGTCACTTTTGTTTATATTTTGACAAGAAATGTTTTTATTTCCCCTTCATTCCTGAAGATATTTCCACGGGGTATAGAATTAGGATGAACAGTTCTTTTATTACAGCCCTTGAAAATGTTAGTTATTTTCTTACTGTCCCACAAGTTCCTGGATCTCTGTTCATTTCTTTTTCAGCCATTTTCTCTTGTCATTCAGTTTGGGAAACTTGTAATAATCTGTCTTCAAATTAATTGACTTTCCGCTGTCATCTCCGTTCTGCTATTGAGCCCATTCAATGAATTTATTTTAATTATATTTTCAGTTCTAAAATTTCAAAATTTTTCCTTCTATATCTTTTTTCTTGAATTGTAATTTTTAAAATTTAAGTGTGTTCAGTTACTTGGTGAAGTATGTTCATGATAGCTGCTTTAAAATCCTTATCAGGGCTTTGCTGGGTATATATCAACTGAATAACGTACATTTTTAGCTATTAAGTAATTTCTCACCATCTAGTCCCCTCCCACCCCCTCACTCTTCCAACTCAGCATTGTCTATCACTCCACACTCTATGTCTGTGTGTACACATTATTTAGCTCCCACCTGTAAGTGAGAACATGCAGAATCTGTCTATGTCTGACTTTTTTCACTTAAGATAATGGCTTCCAGTTTCATTCATGTTGCTGCCAAAGACATGATTTCATTCTCTTTTTATGACTGAATAGTATTCCGTTGTGTATATGTACCACATTTTCTTTACCCAATCATCTATTGATGGATACATAGGTTAATTCCCTATCCTTTTTTTTTTTTTTTTTGACAGAGTCTTGTTCTGTCGCCCAGGCTGGGGTGCAGTGGTACGATCTTGGCTCACTGCAACCTCCCACTTCTGGGTTCAAGCGATTCTTATGCCTCAGTCATCAGAGTAGCTGGGATTACAGGCATGCACCACCATGCCTGGCTGATTTTATTTTTGGATGGTTAGCAGAGATGGGTTTTCACCATGTTGGCCAGGCTGGTCTCAACTCCTGACCTCAAGTGATCCACCTGCCTCGGCCTCTCAAAGTACTGGGATTACAAGTGTAAGCCACAGTACCTGGCTGATTCCATATCTTTGCTATTGTGAATAATGCTATGATAAACATGTGAGTGCAGTTATCTTTTTGATATAATGATTTCTTTTCCTTTGGGTAGATGCCCAGTAGTGGTATTGCTAGATTGAATGGTAGTTCTATTTTCAGTTATCTGAGAAATCTCCATACTGATTTCCATAGAGGTTGTACTAATTTACATTCTCACCAAAAGTATATGACCTTTTCTCTATACCCTTGCCAACATCGGTTATTTTTGTGTTTTTAATAATAGTCATTCTGACTGATGTAAAATGATATCTCATTGTGGTTTTAATTAGCATTTCTCTGGTGATTTGTGATGGTAAGCATTTTTTCATATGCCTCTTGGCCATTTGTATGTCTTCTTTCAAAAGTGTCTACTCGTCCTTTGCCCATTGTTTAATGGGATTATTTGTTTTCTATTTTGTTGTTGTTGTTGAGTTGTTTGAGTTCCTTGTAAATTCTGGACATTAGTCCCCTGTCATGCATAGTTTGCAAACATTTTCTCCCATTCTGCAGGTTGTCTGTTCACTCTGATGATTATTTCTTTTGCTGTGCAGAAGCCTTTTAGTTTAATTAAGTCACATTTGTCTATTTGTATTGTCTGTGCTTTTGAGGTCTTTGTCATCAATTTTTTGCCTAGATCAATGTCCAGAAGAGTTTTCCCCAGATTTTCTTCTAGTGCTTTTGTAGTTTCAGGTCTTACATTTAAATCTTTAATTCATCTTGAGCTGATTTTTTTATATGGTAAAAGATAGTGGTCCAGTTTCATTCTTCTGCAGGTGCCTATCCAATTATCCCAGCATCATTTATAGAAAAGGGTGTCCTTTCTCCACTGTACGTTCTTGTGGATTTTGTCAAAGATCAGTTGGCTGTAATATGTGGCTTCATTTCTGGATTCTCTTTTCTATTCCACTGATCTATGTGTCTATTTTTGTACCAGTGTCATGCTGGTTTGGTTACTACAGCCTTGTAGTATAATTTGAAGTCTGGTAATATGACACCTTTAGCTTTGTTGTTGTTGTTTTATAATTGCTTTGGCTATTCCAGCTCTTTTTTGGTTACATGTTAATTTTAGCATGTTTTTTCTAATTCTCTGAAAAATGACATTGGTATTTTGATAGATATCCCATTGAATATGTAGATTGCATTGGGCAGTATGGTCATTTTAATTATATTAATTCTGATCCATGAGCACGGGTTACCTTTCTATTTGTTTGTGTCATCTACAATTTCTTTCATCAGAGTTATGTAGTTTTCCTTGTTTAGATCTTTCACCTCCTTGGTTACTTGGTATTTTATTTTATTTTATTTTTGCAGCTATTACATATGGGATTGCCTTCTTGATTTAGTCCTCAGCGAGATCCTTATTGGTGTACAGAAACACTACTGATTTTTATACATTGATTTTGTATTCTTAAGTGTTACTGAATTCATTTATCAAGTCTAAGAGTTTTTTGGCGGAGTCTTTAGGTTTTTCTAGATATACAATCATATTGTCAGTGAACAGGAATATTTTGCCTTCTTTTACAATTTGGACGCCTTTTATTTCTTTCTCTTGCCTGATTGTTCTGGCTAGGACTTTCAATACTAATTAGTATGTTGAATAGGAGAGGTGAAAGTAGGCAACCTTGTTTTGTTTCAGTACTTAGAATGCTTTCAGTTTTTCCCCATTCAGTATGATATTGGCAGTGGGTTTGTCATATATGGCCTTTATTAATTCGGAGTATGTTCCTTCTATACCTAGTTTATTGAGGGATTTTATCATGAAGAGATGCTGAATTTTATCAAATGCTTTTTCTGCATTTATTGAGCTGATCATATGGTTTATCGTCTAATTCTGTTGATAAGATGCATCACATTTATTTATTGATTTGCATATGTTGAAGCATCCTTTGCACCCCTGGGATGAATCCCACTTGACCATGGGTTATTACTTTTTTGATGTGCTGTTGGATTTGGTTTGCTAGTATCTTTTGAAAATTTTTGCGTCTATGTTGATCAGGGATATTGGTGTGGAGTTTTCTTTCCTTATGTGTCATGGTCTGTCCGATTTTGGTATAAGGTATTACTGGTCTCATAGTATGCATTAGAGAGAACTCATTTCTCCTCAATTTTTTTTTTTTGGAACAGTTTCAGGAGGACTTGTATTAGTTCTTCTTTGTACATTTGATAAAATTCAGCTATGAATCCTTCTGGTCCTGGGCTTTTCTTTCTTGGGAGATCTTTTATTACTGATTTAATCTAGCTATTCATTATTCATCTATTTAGGTTTGCTATTTCTTCCTGATTCAAGGTTGCATGTTTCTAGGAATTTATTCATTTCCTCTAAGTTTTCTAGTTTGTACGCATATAGTTGTTCATAATAGTCTCTGATGATCTCTTGTATTTCTGTGGTATCGGTTGTAATGTCTCCTTTATCTTTTCTGATTTTGTTTATTCAGATTCTCTCTTTTCTTGGTTAGTCTAAGTAGTGGTTTATCATCTGTTTATCTTTTTGAAAAATGAACTTTTCATTTCATTGATCCTTTGTATGTTTTTGTTTGTATTTCATTTAGCTCTGCTCTGATTTTTGTTATTTCTTTTTTTCTGCTAACTTTACATTTGGTTTGTTCTTGCTTTTATAGCGCCTTGATGAGTGACGTTAGGTTGTTAACTTGGAATCTTTCTTTTTTTTTTTGATGTAGGCATTTAATACTATAAACTTTACTCAGCACTGCTTTTGCTGTATCCTACAGGTTTCAGTATGTTTTGTTTTCACTTTTATTTGTTTCAAAAAATTTTTAAATTTCTGGCCAGGCACGGTGGCTCACATCTGTAATCCCAGCACTTTGGGAGGCCAAGGCAGGTGGATCACCTGAGGTCTGGAGTTCGAGACCAGCCTAACTAATATGAAGAAATCCTGTCTCTACTAAAAATACAGAATTAGCTGGGTGTGATGGCGCATGCCTGTAATCCCAGCTACTTGGGAGGCTGAGGCAGCAGAATCACTTGAACTTGGGAGGCAGAGTTGTGGTGAGCCAAGATTGCACCATTGCATTCCAGCCTGGGCAACAAAAGCAAAACTCCGTCTCAAAAAAATAAATTTTTTTTTTACATTTCCATCTTAGTTTCTTAACTGATGGAATTATCATTCAGAAGCATGTTGTTTAATATCCACATATTTGTATAGTTTCCAAAGTTCCTCTTGGTATTTATCTCTAGTTTTTATTCCACTGTGGTCTGAGAAGAACTTCATATGATTTTAATTTTTAAAAATTTTTTTGGCCGTGTTGCTCACACCTGTAATCCCAGCACTTTGGGAGACCAAGGTGGGTGGATCACCTGTGGTCAGGAGTTTGAGACCAGCCTGGCCAACATGGAGACATTCCATCTCTACTAAAAATACAAAATTCAGCCAGGCGTGGTGGCAGGAGACTGTAATCCCAGCTACTAGGGAGGCTGAGGTAGGAGAATTGCTTGAACCCAGGAGGCAGAGTTTGCAGTGAGCTGAGATCGCACCACTACACTCCAGCCTAGGGGGCAAGAGCAAGACTTTGTCCCAAAAACAAAAAAAAGAAAAAGAAAAAGAAAGAAAAAAGAAAAATTTGTTTTGTGGCCTGATATAGGTTTGTGTGGGAGAATATTCCATGTGCTGATGAGAAGAATGTGCTGCAGTTTTTTGGTAGAGGGTTCTGTAAATGTAGGTAAAGTCCAATTGAAGCCCAATGTTTCTTTGTAAATTAACCATTTCTTAAACTGCCTCTATTTCATGTAGTTTGTGAGTCCATTCGCCATTGTTTGAACCTCTGAATCTATCTCATTGTGCCTTTGTCCCATTTTTTAATGTTTCTGCTAAGCCACAACCTAGCCCATACTTGTGCGATCCTGAAAATATCTCCCCCAACTTATCCCTTTGATATTTTGTAGATTTCTTTCTCATCATAGAAGTAAAAGTAGATGAACATCAAGTCAAAGAGAAGTAGGTTTACATGTCAGTCAGTGTGAGTTAAACTATGTTGCAGCTTCTGTTCACAGACTAAGAAAGATGGAGTCTTTCCTCTTGGATGACGTCAGCTCTGTGATACGGAACAAAGGCATTGAGAGAATCATCTCACCAATGATCGTTCAGCTTTGCCATCTCCTCATCTCAATGGAGAGGAAAGAAGTGGAGAATGAAGTGTTTGCCTCGTTGGAGACGATGGCTGAGGAATTGGCTAAAGCTTGTGAAGACTTTGTGCAAGTTGCTAAAAGGTAATTCTTTCAAAGAACACAATAAATTTTCACTCTGACAAATTTGCAGAAGAAGGAAAGTGTAACTAGAGACTTATTATAATCTTAAGTGCTTTTGGAAAGAAGTTGGATGAGAAAAAAATAAATTGATAAAACACACAGACACAAAGCAAATTTATTTAATATGTTGTTATTTATTACTTGGGGTATAATTTAAGTATGCAAACATTTCAGAATTAGTTGACTGAGTTTTCCACTAAAAACAAGTTGTACGTGCCATCAGAGGGTTTCTAGATTATTATTTTATTTCACAGATGAATTATCTTCTATTATAGGGATAAGAATTTTCAGAGTTGTCTAAACACAATTTTCAGGTCTGTCTTTTAGTGCATTTGGGCCTGATTCCTTATTAGTAAACTTGCATGCAAATTATTTTCATATTAAGTTTCAATTCCAGGGTTAATACAAAGTAGCCTAGTTATAACAACAAAACCGACTTCTATTAATAAAAACTGAATACCACCACAAAAATGTTACGTTTTCTTTTTTGCCCAAAACTTCATGTAAGTGTTGGAGCAAACTGCCTATGTTTGAATCTTAGCAACACCGTCAATTTAATGCAATCCTATAAAAATTCTACAAGCTTTGTTTTTTAAATGGAGCTTAAAAAGTTGATGCCAAAGTCCATATGAAAAAATTAAACATAAGAACAACTAGGAGAACCCTTGAATAAAAAGCTGTGGAGTGAGAATAGCTTGCCAGGTATTAAAACACATTCTAGATCCTCTAATAGGAAATTGTGTGATACTGTCATATGAAGAGGCAGATTGACCACTGGAACAGAATAAAAAGCCCAGAAACACACAACTACACATGGATCTGTACACCACAAAGAGTGGACTTTAGTGTGTGCAAATTTGAAGAATGAACCAGGCTGGCCGGGCGGGTGGCTCACGCCTGTAAAGCCAGCATTTTGGGAGGCGGAAGCAGGTTGACCTCCTGAGGTCGGGAGTTCAAGACTAGCCTGGCCAGCATGGTGAAACCCCGTCTCTACTAAAAATACAAAATTAGGTGGGCATGGTGGCAGGCGCCAGTAATCCCAGCTACTCGGGAAGCTGAGGCAGGAGAAACGCTTGAACCCAGGAGGCAGAGGTTGCAGTAAGCTGAGATAGCGCCATTGCACTCCAGCCTGGTGACAGAGGGAGGCTCCGTCTCAAAAAGGAAAGAAAGAGAGAAAGAAAGAGAGAAAGAGAGAAAGAGAAGAAGGAAGGAAGGAAGGAGGGAAGGAAGGAAAGAAGGAAGGAAGGAAGGAAGGAAGGAAGGAAGGAAGGAAGGAAGGAAGGAAGGAAGGAAGGAAGGAAGGAAGGAAGGAAGGAAGAGGCTGTTAGGAAGTCCTGTGGAGAAAGGCAGACTATAACAAACAAATCTAACAATATTACAAATGCATGATACAGCCTCACTGAAAGAGTTGTGGGGAGAAGGAGCTGACCTAGGCAACTTTGGAAGACAGTCCTTTTGACTGTATACTGTAAAACTAAAGACATAATTGTATATTAGCACAGTATTCTAGTTAGTAAATTTGTTTCCCAGTTAGTAATCTTGAAACTACGAGTGTAATAAATAGATAAATACATTGTAGATACTGAAAGTCGGGGTCTCACTCTCAGAGAAAAAAGTTACAAATAAGCAAGGGCGGAAGGTTAGAATGAGCCCTGTGGAGTAGAGTGGGAGGTATCAGTATGAATGTGTGTGTGTCCACGTATACACATGTATAATACACTAATCTGTGTTTAGCTATAGTTTTTTTGCTCTGTCTTCTGAGAAGCCCTAGAGGCAGTGACACCCCAGTATTTCCGGAGAAATGCCTGAGAAATTCTAGGTCTGGGGCCAGGAATAAACAAAGTAAGGCTGGAACATCTTGTAGCACCAGAAGGAAAAGAAAGGATGGAGGCGTGTTAGAAGGACATGTGGTGGGCCGAATGATGGCCCCCAAATATGTCCAGATCCTAATCTCCAAAACCTGTGAATATGTTACTTACATGGCAAAGGGACCTTGCAAATATGGTTAAGAACCTTTAGATGGGAGATGATCCTGGATGATCTGGGGGCCCCAAGGGGGTCACAGTGGTCCTTATAAGAGGGATGCAGGAGGATCAGAGAGAGGAGAAAGGAATGTGAGGGTGGAAACCGGGATCTGAGTGATGTGCTTTGAAGATGGAAGAACAGGCCACAAGTCAAAGTACATAGGCAGCCACAGAACCTGAGAGAAGCAAGGAAACAGATTTCCCCTCTCAGAGCCTCCAGAAGAAGCCAGCCTTGCTGACACCTGACTCTGGTCCATTGAGATTCACTTTAGACCTCTGACCTCCAAAACTTTGAGATAATACATTCCTGTTGTTATTAAACTTGTGGCAATTTGTTATAGCAGCAATGGAAAGCTAATACAGGACACAGCCAGTCTGAACCAGCCAATGGCTGAAGCTAGACCAATTCGAGCAGTAAAATAAGTAATGAGAGGTGAAGCCAGCTGGACTTCCTGGGTCCAGTGGGGACTTGGAGAACTTTTCTATCTCACAAGAGGATTGTAAAATGCACCAATCAGCACTCCATAGCTAGGACTGTAAAACATACCAATCAGCACTCTGTAAAATGCACCAATCAGTGCTCTGTAAAACGCACCAATCAGTGCTCTGTGAAATGCACCAATTGGTGCTCTGTAAAATGCCCCAATCAGCAGGATCCTAAAAGTAGCCAATCGCAGGGAGGATTGAAAAAAAGGGCACTCTGATAGGACAAAAATGGAACATGGGTGGGGACAAATAAGGGAATAAAAACTGGCCACCCCAGCAAGCAGCAGCAACCCACTGGGGTCCCCTTCCACGCTGTGGAAGCTTTGTCCTTTCACTCTTCACAATAAACTGTGCCCCTGCTCACTCTTTGGGTCCGTGCCATCTTTAAGAGCTATGACACTGCAAAGATCCGCGGCTTCATTCTTGAAGTCAGTGAGACCACGAACCAACTGGCAGGAACCAGCTCTGGACACAGTAACGATAGTGTTACGTATAAACTAAAGAATAAAACAAATATCCATGAGCCTATACTACATTTACACAACAGGAAGGGAATTCTACACTTCGAAAGTGTCATGCATGAAAGACAAGAAAAGCCCAACAACCAGTCAACAACTGAAGACTGAGAAAACATGATTAAATGCCACATGACATCCTGGGTGGATGCTGCAACAGAAAGGTGACATTAGTGGAAGAACTGGCAAAACCTAAATAAAATTCGTCAGTTCGGAGTGGTGCACCAATATTAATTTCTTAGTTTTGATAAATGTACCATGATGATATAAGGTAAGGGAAGATGGGTAAAGGGTATACAGAGTAAGGCCACAGGCATTTACCTTGAAGATATGCCTCCATCATTATGTTAATACATATATATAAGGTTATTTATTTCGACATTAACTGTAATTGCAGGCCAGGCGTAGTGGCTCATGCCTGTAATCCCAACACTTTGGGAGGTCAAGGTGGGTGGATCACCTGAGGCCAGGAGTTCGAGACCAACATGACCAACACAGTGAAACCCCGTCTCTACTAAATACAAAAAATTAGCTGGGCATGGGTGGTGAATGCCTGGAGGCTGGAGGCTGGAGAATAGTTTGAACCCAGGAGGCGGAGGTTGTAGTGGGCTGAGATTGCACCACTGCACTCCAGCCTGGATAACAAGAACGAAACTTTGTCTCAAAAAAAAAAAATTGTAATCGCAAAACATCTGGAGCAACACAGACACCCACACATAGGAAATTCATTGAATAAACATTCAGTGATTAAATATTCATTGAATAGTACATCCACACATTAGAATATTATATAGCTGTTAAGAAAAAACAAGGACCATCTTTAAAAGCAGATCTGGAGTGATTTCCAAGATATAATGTATACGAAAAAACAAAGGAAATATGTAGTGTGTATGGTAGATGCTGTGATGCAGCCCGGAGATCCCTTTGGGAACTGAGGACTTCGTGCTGCAGGCAGAAAGCCCTCAGATGTCAAACCACTGTGGGGTCTGCCTCTACTGAAAGGAACTGGCTTGCCTAAGGTTACATTTTTTCCTAAGTTGGCCCACGTTTAATGACTGATAGATGCGTGGTATAAACACCCCTGGTTTTTCACCTAATATGGGACAACTCTGAAGGGCCATCCCAGTTTCAAAATTCTCCACAAGGTTAGCTGAGGCTCTGCTCAGGCCACACGGCAGCTCAGCTTCTCCCTCTGTCCAATCCTGCTCTGTCCCTTTCCTTCCTGGGGGTTAATCTTAGGACACTTTCTAGTAATCTCCTGCTCACTAATCACCATCTCAATGTCTGCATCCCAGAGCCAGCCTGTGACAGTATGCTACCTTTTGTATAAGAAATAAGGAAGAAATTAGCAAATATATACAATCGTCTTGTTGCTACCACAGAAACACAGCAAAGGTAAAGCTGACTAAAAGAGATTGGTTCCCTGCTGAAGTCAGTGTGCTGGGATGGAGGCGAGCAGGAGAGAGGGACGCTCTCTGGCTATATGCTTTTATGTAATTTTGACTTTGGGAACCATATTAATGTTTTCTATGTATGCAAAAACATTTAAATCTTCAAGGATGGGGAAAAAACAAAACATAAACTAATGTATCTAAATGGATTATAAGTTAATGACAAATCACATTAAGGAAAAATAAAAAGAATGAAGGCAAATAACTTTTAAACAAGGTACTTTAATATCAACCTTCAGTCTAAAGCCGAAGAAACCCGCAAACTTATATTGAACTCCACTTTATGAGTTTTAAAAATGGTATGGGTTAGAAATTCTGAAATTACTTCCTGGGTTCTGTACTCATAGAACGAATGAGTAAATGTACTGAGGATAATTGGGAGGCAGGTTTCTCACTAATGGAGAAGGGAGATTATAAATATGGAATGAGGGTAGGATAGGGAGAACCCTGTGGTGGTGTATTAAAATCGGAGGTATCAGCATGAACTCATATTTGTGTATCTATACACTGGTGTATGTGTATTTCCTTCCTCTGTCCACTGGGAAGACTCAGAGGCAATGATACCCAGAGAGCAATGAGCATACCTGTTATCCAGATCTTAGTTTCTAAATACCATCGTTACCAAAAGAGCCTGGAATCTTTGGAGAAATAGCTGATTCTAAGACTGGGGTAAAAAAAAATAAATGATGAACCTGGAATAGCCTGTTTACAAAAAAGTAAGAAAAGGATTTCTTAGAACAACTGATGGGAACATATCAAAAAGACACAAGGAGTCAACTCAAAGGGGCAAATTTGGGACAAATATGGCCCAATATGGGATAAAATGAGCATCAAAATAACATGATGATAATGGATTACAACCCATGGAATAAAATAAGAATCAGAGTTCATAATGATAATAAACGAATAAATAAAGGGATACTCTTCCTTATAGTAGAATGACAACAAATGAATGTAGAAGAAATCATGCAGTTAGATAATTATTGTTTGGCAACTATCATAATTACTCTTTTAGGCAATGTTATTTATGGATGCTAAAATTAATGGGCAAAAGTTGGACAAGGAGCTGGATGCTTATATTGTCTCAAGGTGTCTTCCTGCAAGGTTTTCATTAATTACAAAGGGGAAAATAGTTTTACAGAGGAGAGTTGTGGCAGGTGTCACCTTATCCATGTGATGCCAGTTAACGTTACTATTATTGGGACAAAAACAGCCTCACATGCCTACTAACACAAAGCACTGAGAAGAACACAGTGTCACTCCTGGAGAATTACTTCCCAAATGTATAACCTGAATCTACTAATAAAACATCAGACAGACCCGAATTGAAGGACTTTCCACAAATAACTGGCTTGTACTCTTCCTAAAATATCAAAGGTCAAGAGAGAGAAAATCTCAGGGACTCTTCTAGGGATAATTAAACCCTGGAGGACACTGTGCACTTGCCTAGTTTCAAGTGATTGGAGCTCTTCTTTCTGGGATTCCTCCAGGTGGATTGGGGGCTGGTTTCTGATGTTCTAGGCCTAATTGCATAGGGATCTAGGAATCGTGTTCGAAGAGGTCCTCTGAATTGGAGCTGACTCATTCTAAAAAGAGAAGCAAAGCAGAGCAAAGGGTTTTATAGTGATCCCTGTGGAACATTCTAAAAATATATCTGTTTATTTTTTTAATTGACAGTAATTGTATATTTTCATGGGAGGTACATAGTGATGTGATACAATGTATAGTGATCAGATCGGGGTAATTTATCATCTGAAACATTTGTCATTTCTTTTGTTGGGAACATTCAATTATCCTCCTTCTACCTTTTTGAGACCATATATTATTGTTAACTACAGTCATAGTACAGTGGTACAGAACACAAGAATTTAGTCCTTCAATTTAGCTGTAATCTTACATTCTTTAACAAATCTCTCCCTATCCATCCTTTCCCCCAACTCTTCCCACCCTCAGTTCTACTTTTTACTTCTATGAGATCAATTTTCTTTTAGCTTCCACATATGAGTGAGAATATGTGGTGTTTAACTTTCTGTTCCCGGCTTATTTCACCTAACACGATGTTCTCCAGTGGTTATGTTACTGAAACACCAGGGTTTCAGTCCAGGTTCTGCTGCTCACCACAAAGAAAGCCAACCACTGAGACAACAATTATTGCCAAGGAAGAAGGCTTTAATCAGGTGCTGCGGCCTAGGAGATGGGAGATTAGTCTCAAATCCATCTCCCTGACCAATAAAGTTAGGAGTTTATATAGCAGAGAAGAAATGAAACAGTGAGTAAGAAAACAAGAACTAGGGAGGGGCAAGGAAGCAATCATGATGAATGGGAGGCTTGGTGTTTCATTGTCCGGATATGGTGATCTGATGACTTTCTGTTCTTTGGTACTTTTTGAAAGGCCTTGGGGGGGTCCTTTCCTGAGGAAGGAACTCAGATAAAACAATGTAAGTTTCAAGTTTTAGGATCAGAAGGGTCAATTTCTGTTTACTCCCCACCACCCCCCTTCAAAAAAAAAAACTGTCTATGGGAGTATTGGGTCAGTTTCAGTTGGCAGAATCCAGTTCTTTGTCGTTACAAGGCTGAAGTTCCTGTTTCCTTGCTGTCAGCCAGCGGCTGCTGGTCTTTGCTCTTGGAAGCTGCCTGCATTCTGTATGGCCCCCTCCAGCAATGGCAGGTCAAACTCCCCTCATGCTTTGAAACCCTCTAACTTCTCCTTCTGCTGCATCTCTCTCACTCACTTGTCTGTCAACCTTTTCTGCTTTTAAAGGCTCATGTGATTACATCGGGCCCACCTGGATAGACCAGAATCCACTCCCTATTTAAAGGTCAGCAAATGAGTAAGTTCAGTTGCATCTGCAATGTTCCTACACAGCTGTAGCTAGATTTGAGTTTATTTGACTAACCAGGGGACAAGAATCTTGAGGAGGGAGGCACGGGGGCAGGGACAGGATGCATCTTTAGAATTCAGTCAACCACAGCGCTTTACAGTTAAATGTAGTGCACATTCTCAGATTGGTAACAGTTAAGAAACTTTGAAATATTGGCTTTGCATTAGATAATGGTACAGATGGTCCCAATTTACTATGGTTCGACTTAAAATTTTTCCACTTTATGATGGGACAAAAGTGATATATACATTCAGTAAAAACTGTACAACTGTTCTGTTTTTCACTTTGAGTGTGGTAGTCAATAAATTATATGGGATATTCAACACTTTATTATAAAATAAGCTTTGTGTTAGATGAGTTTGCCCAATTGTAGTCTAATGTAAGTGTTCTGAGCGCATTTAAGGTGGGCTGGGCTAAACTATGATGTTTGGCAGGTTAGGTGTATTTGCATTTTCACTTTTTGGTTTTTATTTTTTTCTTAGAGATAGAGTTTCAGTGTGGTGGCTCATCCCTGTAATCCCAGCACTTTGGGAGGCCGAGGAGGGTGAATTGCTTGAGCTCAGGAGTTTGAGACCAGCCTGGGCAACATGGCAAACCAAAAATACAAAAAATGTGCCAGGCATGGTGGCTTGCACCTGTGACACCAGCTACTTGGGAGGCTGAGGTGGGAGGATTGCTTCAGCCTAGCTGGTGGAGGTTGTAGTGAGCTGAGATTGTGTCACTGCACTCCAGCCTGGGTGACCCTGTCTCAAAAAAAAAAAAAAAAAAAAAAGAGAGAGTTTCTGTTGCCCAGGCTAAAGTGCAGTGACATGATCTCAGCTCACTGCAACCTCCACCTCCTTGGCTAAAGCAACCCTCCCACCTCAGCCTCCTGAGGAACTGGGACTACAGGTTTGTGTCACCACACCCAGCTAATTTGTTTTTTTAAAGACAGGGTCTCCCTATGTTTCCCAGGCTGGTAAACGCATTTTCAATTTGCAATATTTTAACTTACAATGGGTTTCTTGGAACGTAAACATAAAATCAATGTTTAATTTTATAATTGTGATGATTGTTCTGTAGTTCTGAGAATGAATACCCTCACTGGTATTTAGTGTGGATTTAAGGAATCCACACTAAATCATTCTGGGATAAAGGGACATCATCCCTGGGACTGTCTACACACACACACACCCCACAGAGACAGTGAGAAAAGCAAATGTGGAAAAATCGTAACAATTGGTGAATCTAGTTAAAGGATATATTGGAGCAGCGGTCCCAACCATTTTGGCACAATGGACTGGTTTCATGGAAGATAATTTTTCCATGGATGGGTGTTGGGGGTGTTGGGGAGGGGGTGGATGGTTTCGGGATGAAGCTGTTCCACCTCAGGTCATTAGGCATTAGATTATCACAAGGAGGGCACAACCTAGATCCTTCGCGTGTAGAGTTCACGATAGAGTTCGAGCTCCTGTGAGAATCTAATGCCGCCGCTGATCTGACAGGAGACAGAACTCAGACAGCGATGTTCGCTTGCCTGCCACTTACCTCCTGCTGTGTGGCCCGGTTCCTGACAGGCCAGGGACCAGTACGGGTCCGCAGCCCAGAGTTTGGGGATCCCTGTATTAGTCTATATTGTACAATTCTTTGAACTTTTATAAGTTAGAAATTATAGGAAATTATAAGTTACAAAAATACTGTTGAAAATATTCATGCTCAAAAGTTATGAGAATTAGATAAAAAGAGTATTTAAAACTGTACATGGGTTTTCAGAAAAATAGAATTAATATATGACTCAACAATGCCCCTTCTGGGTATATATCTGAAATAATAGAAAATAGGGAATGGAACCGATATTTGTACACCCATGTTTATAGCAGCATTATTCACAATGACCAAAAGGTAGAAACAACACAAATGTCCATTGAAGGGTGAATGGATAAACCAAAGTGTGGTGTATTCAAACAACGGATTATTATTCAGCCTTACAAATGAAGGAAATACTGACAGATGCTCCAACATGGATGAACCTTGAGGACAATATGCTCAGTAAAACAAGTCATTCACAAAAAGACAAATTCGGCATGATTCCACTTATATGAGGTGCCTAGAGTAGTCAGACTCACAGCAAAACTAGAATGGTGGTTTCCAAAGACCCCAGGGGTCAAGGGCAGAGTTTCAGTTGGGGATGATGAAAAAAGTTCTGGAGATGGAGAGTGGTGATGGTTGCACAACAATGTGAATATACTTAATGCCACTGAATGATACACTTAAAAAATAGTTAAAATAGTATATATATATTTTTATGTATTTTTTATATTTCATATATATTTATATTTATATATTATATATTTTATATATTTATTATATTTTATAATATATGCATTTTATAATATATATATTATTTTTTATATATATATATATTTTTTGAGACAGAGTTTCACTTTTTTTGCCCAGGCTGGAGTGCAGTTGTGCAATCTCGTTTCACTGCAACCTCTGCCTGCCGGGATTCAAGTGATTCTCCTGCCTCAGCCTCCTGAGTAGCTGGGATTACAGGTGCACACCACCATGCCCAGCTAATTATTTTTATTTATTTATTTATTTATTTTATTTTTATTTTTTTGAGATAGAGTCTCACTGTGTTGCCCAGGCTGGAGTGCTGTGGTGTGATCTCGGCTCACTGCAAGCTTCATCTCCCGGGTTCAAGCCCTTCACTGCCTCAGCCTCCCGAGTAGCTGGGATTACAGGTGCCCGCCACCACGCCCTGCTAATTTTTGTATTTTTAGTAGAAATGGGGTTTCACCATGTTGGCCAGGCTGATCTCGAACTTCTGACCTGAGGTGATCCGCCAGCCTCGGCCTCCCAAAGTGCTGGGATTACAGGTGTGAGCCACCGTGCCCATCCTAAAGTGGTAAATTTTATCTTATGTATATTTTACCACAATAAAAAAAAGATACAGAACTAGGGTGAAGGTGGGGGAAACTGTACATGGTGTGACCCATGTAAGAAATTGCCAGAATATTTATAATAATTTATTTAAGAGTTCGAGAGCAGAATGATTTTATACTAATTTAATACTACTTTGTACATTTGAAGTTTTCTAACACAATGTATTCTATTACAAAAAAAGGGACACTAAATTTTGGGAGGAGCTAAACATCATTTTTGTCTGTTTCTGTGCAAATGCCTCTGTCGTATTGTCTGTTCCTGGCAAGGTGAATTATTTATACACAGCATTATCCATGCTCATGACCATGGGAAACAGTCCAGCCCATCTATTAGGGCAATACTGCAAATAATTCATATTGTTCTAGCTCCTCTGACTTTCAGAACAAGCTCCTTGAGCAGTTCTCAGGGAAGTCCAAATGGAGTCAATCAGCACAAAACGTGCTAAGTGTTTGGCCGGCAGTCTGAGCCTTCCCTTCTGCTGCGTAAGCTATCAGGAGGCCAGAAGGAATTTGCTGCACCAGCAGTCCCTGGACCAGAGTTTGGCAGTAGGGCGGAGCTTTAGGCAGGACCTTTCAAGAAGAGGCCAACACAGTCGGTGTTTTCTTTTGCATAAAAATATATGATAAACATCAAATGTATCATATAATAAATATGGAGAAGTTGAAGGAAGGAAAGAATTACCTATAAGCCTACAACCTAAAGATAAGCATTGTGAACATTTCTGTATACTGTATATATATTCCAGATAGTTTTCTTGTTCTCCTTTTCACTCCCTCTTCCCATCCTTTTCCTTCCCTCAGCTCTCATTTTCCTTTTTAAAAACTCATACGAAGAAATATCTGTGTAAGTATATCTACCCACATGCAAATATACACATGCATATGCATGTATATGTGTATCTATAAAACAGGTCACAGGATTGATAGACAGGCCCCTGCACTGCACATCCCCTGAGGAGTCCCATTCGCTCCAGGGCTAGGTGAACAGTGCCTCTGGGGTAGTAGAGTGCACGGCATAAGCATCACAGCAGCCCTGGGAAAGATGGTGGTTTAATTCATCTCCCCCCTCCACTTCCAACTCCAGTCTACACCAAGATTAAAGAGGAACTCATGTTTTCTTCTTCAGTGGTTTTGAACTTACCTTTAGATTCCCTAAATCCATTCAGAGTTCACTCTTATGTATGTTTTGATATATGGATCTCTTTTTTATGTTTTTCTAAATGACTACCCTGTATCCCAGCAATAGGAGATGCCACCTTTATCTTTCATCTATTCATATGGAGTAATTTTTAAAAATCGAATACAGTACAGTGTGTCTTAGTCTGTCTTGGCTGTTATAACAAAGTTCCATAAACTGGATAGCTTATAAATAATAGAAATTTATTTCTTATAGTTCTGGAGACTGGGAAGTCCAAGATCAAGCCACCAGCAGATGTGGTGTCTGGTGAGGTCCTGCTTTCTAGTTCATAGATGTCATCTTCCAGCTGTGTCCTCACATGGGGGAAGAGGCAAGGAATCTCTCTTGTGCTTTTTTCACAAGGGCACTATTCCCATTCATAAAAGTTCTGCCCCCAAAACTTAATTACCTCCCATAATTACCTCCCATACCTCCCTTTTATTTAATACTATCACATTTGGGGTTAACATTTTAACATACAAATGGGGGGATACATACAGATATTCAGACCATAGAAGTATATATGCAAAATTATAGTGGCCTAGATAGATAATATTATCTCCTAGGAAAAGAAGGAGATAAATTAAATTACATTAAAATTAATTTTATTTTATTCTGGTGGGCAGCTAAAGTAGGGACAGCTCACCCTTATCCAATTGAAGTCTTGAAATAATTCAAGACTAGTTTCAATCTTGTGAGATGTTTATTTCCAGTACGTTCCTCCTCCGAAGGGGTGGATTTCCTGAAAGCCTAGAGTATTTATCAGGTTCCCTCCACATTGATAAGACCTGCACTCTAATTTTTGTTTTCTCAATGCTGTGATACTACTGGTCTCAGCATAGCTGCTGCCGTCTGCGTGGTTTTTCTGCCTCTTGACCCGCGTTACTTAGGAAAAGGTGCTGGGTGCTGGCTGCCTTGGTAGTGCTCCAGGACCTTAAAACAACTGTTTTATTTTACATTTTAAAATTTTGGGTTTTTTGTTGTTGTTGTTTATAGACAGGGTCTCGCACTGTTGCCCAGATTGGAGTGCAGTGGCATGATCATGGCTCATGGCAGCCTTGACCTCCTGGCCTCAAGCAAACCTCCCATATTGGCCTCCCAAAGGGCTGGGATTACAGACATGAGCCACTGTGCCTAGCCTAAAAATATTTTCTCCATCTTCCACAAGTGTTCTTGGTGGAAAAGTTGGTCTAATACCTTCATGGTTTGAAGCAGAAGTTTGAGAACATTCACTGTTATATCTCAAATCAGTGGTCTGAAAGATTAAGCCAAAAATATCATGCTAACCAGAAAGTAAAAGCAGAAATTATGCATGACAAAAATAGTTGAATTGGAGGATAAATCCAGGACACTCAACTTGCAAATCATGGAGCTTCTAGAAGGAGAAAAATGAAGAGATTCAGGAGAGGCAATAATGAAGCAAATGGTAGAAGAAATTTTCTTTGAGCCAATTTATGACCCAAATGTGTAGATTATAACTGTACCTGGGTTCTGGGTGAGACACACTGGTAAGATTCCTGAAGTCTTAGTACTTTCAGACCAAAAAAAAACTAACTTATGGAGGGAAATCATTTAGACTAGCCCCAGGTTTCTTCTCTGCAGCTCTGGAGGCCTGAAGATGTGGGAATTAAGTCTCCAGGCTGCTGAGTGGAAGGGCCTTCAACTCAATGTTCTACACAGAGAGCTCATCATTAAGCAGACAGTGGAAGGATAAACATGTAGATCTTCAAGGACATAGTGAATGCATCTCCCCAACTGAGAAAAATATCCAGAAACAACTCTAACTAAACCACAGAGAGCAGAGACTCCAGATAAGAAAAGGTGAAGAAGAAACAGGATAATAGGATGGTATCCTGGCTGTTAAGAGTCAAATTTCTTAGACGAGAAGCTGCCAAGCTAAGGGAGATTCTAACTGCAGCCTCAGATGAAGAACATTCAACTATCTCAGCCAAACTTAAAAGCAGGGGTGCAAGTGAGGGGAGAAAAGAGGACAGAAACGTAGTTTGAAGGGCCGAAGGAAGAGGGAGGAGAGTAGGGAAGTTTTATTGAGGAGTTTCTATTGACTTTCTCCGCATGATGTAGCTTGTACTCAAGTCGTATTAGGACACAGCCATGGCATTGCCTTAGTGCTGGGCCCACGTGTCTCTCAAGTGTGCACCTCTGATTCTCAGTGGCTTTGTTTTTCTCCCTTCCGTTTTAACATTCAGAAATGAGAAAACCCAGAAAGCTAGGCTGGCCAGGTGAGGGCCTCGGTTCTGCAACGGAGCAGCTGTTAGGATATGGCACAAAGCCGTATTAATGGGCTGAGGGACCTAAGTGTCAACCGCAGCTGATGGACAAATTCTCTCCTAGGAATCAAAAGTAAAGGAAGGGAAGGAGACAGCTGGCATGCATTCTCTGCCCTCTCTCTGGTGCCCCAATGTCTTGGCATTTCACTGTGCTGGGTTATTTGGGGCCAGTAGTGTGATTCTCTGCACTGGAAATTCAGGGGACATTTCACGTGTAGGTGGCTGGGATGTTTGAGGCAGGAAGGGATGAGGGGCATTGAAATGTATTGCCACTCTAAGGGACCTGAAGTTGGGAGGAGCGTCTCAACAGTCACTCCCCCGGCACTCCCATGTCCTCCTAGCCTACAATTCCAAGGCATGCAGCTCTGCCTCATTTCTAAAGAATAACTATTAAAACGGTGGGAGCTGGAGGGAGTGGGACTTTTATGTATTTATTTATTTTGTAGGGCGAGGAGTTATTATTCAAAGAGAAATGTTTGAGATCACATGAACAAAACAGTTGCTGTAGACATCTATGTTCATTCATGGAAACAGATTTTTGTTACATAAAACCTCACCTCTTGATAGGATGGATTAAAATGAGATTCTAGATATTGTTTTCTTTCTTTAAAAATAGATTTATTGTTTTTTTGTAGTAATTATTCATGTTCATTGCAGAGAAAATTAGAGTAATTAAAATTGAAACAAAGCAGATTTTAAAATGCCAAGATATAACCATAGTTTGAGGATTATCCTTCTAGAAAGGCTTCTCTATGTCCACCTGTATACAACTGAAAACAAATGGCATCTTGCCATACATGCTATTCTGTAATTTGGGTATGGTATGGTATGGTATGGTATGTGTTTTCTCAATACTGCATCTTCGAGAGGATTCCATGACCAGGCTTCCAGTTCCATTGTAATGGCGACTTCGTGCTTTGTAACTTCTGTGTATGGTAATTTCCTATAGGTATGTTTCTCTTTTGTAATCTGTTACAAATGTAATGTGTCTGTCTAGGCTCGCAGGAGACTCTGAGGAGGAGTGGCTCAAGGAGGAAATGGAGGCTGCTGCCCAGTCTCTGACCCTGTTTGGAAGGAACATCACCCTGGTGACTCAGAGACTCCATCTTCAGCCAGAATGTCAGCACCACCGGGAGGAGCTAGTGACCGCAGCTCAGCAGATCCTGGTGAACACCACAAAGGTGAGGCTGGTGTCAGAGCTGGCTGGCTGGTCAGTCTGGACAGAGAGCTCATTGCTGTCCTCAGTAGCAGACGCCTGCCCCAGAGAGAGAAACCTGCCCAAGTTTCTGCCAGGACCGCATGCAGAGTTGATCACCAATTTAATAAATGCTAAATGCAGAACCTGTCTTAGAAAGCTGGGTGGACGGCCGGGCGCGGTGGCTCATGCCTGTCATCCCAGCACTTTGGGAGGCTGAGACAGGAGGATCATGAGGTCAGGAGATCGAGACCATCCTGGCTAACACGGTGAAACCCCATCTCTACTAAAAATACAGAAAATTAGCCTGGCGAGGTGGCAGGCGCCTGTAATCCCAGCTACTCAGGAGGCTGAGGCAGGAGAATGGCGTGAACCCAGGAGACAGAGGTTGCAGTGAGCTGAGATCATGCCACTGCACTCCAGCCTGGGTGACGGAGTGAGACTGTCTAAAAAAAAAAAGAAAGAGAAAAAGAAAAAAAAATAGAAAGCTGGGTGGACATACTGAGTTAGGGTCTATGATCTTCAACCCACTGTGCAACCCACTTATCTCCTACACTTAGCCACCAACTACTTTTTTTTTTTTTTTTTTTTTTTTGGAGACGGAGTCTGGCTCTGTCGCCCAGGCTGGAGTGCAGTGGCCGGATCTCAGCTCACTGCAAGCTCCGCCTCCCGGGTTTAGGCCATTCTCCTGCCTCAGCCTCCCGAGTAGCTGGGACTACAGGCGCCTGCCACCTCGCCCGGCTAGTTTTTTTTTTTTTGTATTTTTTAGTAGAGACGGGGTTTCACTGTGTTAGCCAGGATGGTCTCGATCTCCTGACCTCGTGATCCGCCCGTCTCGGCCTCCCAAAGTGCTGGGATTACAGGCTTGAGCCACCGCGCCCAGCCGCCACCAACTTCTAATAAAAATATTTCATCAGAGGGGTCATTTTCCATCTTGCTTTTGTCCGGGAGCTAGGGGAGAGGCTACTGAAACCTCTGTAACTCTCAGCCTGTTTGGCAAACCTGGCTCCAAAGTGAGGGCTCTGCTGCACCGGCATAACTGGAAGGATCTCAGGAGGCCAAGATGATGCCTCAGCCTTCAAATACTCCCCCTTCTCCATCCCTGACATTCCATCATTACCACACAGCGTTGTTCCCGTTAGAATCCATATGCCTTGAATATTAACAAATATTATTGTTAATCCTTAAAACTTTAGTAATGTGGGTTATGCACAAGTATTTGTAAATTAACAGGTCCTTATTAAAGGAAGGTTGGAGATAGGGAGTAGAGAGTGCAGAAGGGTTTGGGGTACCTGCTGATGAGAGGAGGACAGGCGGGAAGGGCAGGCTCTTGGAAGTGCTTGGTACCACCTCTGTTGGAGGGGGTAGATAAGGAGCTGTCTGAGAATGGCAGGGTGTGGCTAGGAAAGATTTTTCACAGGCACTGCCTGGACAGGCCGCCCCTCGGGCTCCCACCATTCTCATCCAAATAGTAAGTTCTCCCGAAACAGCTTTTGTTGCATGCGGGTTACCACGTAGCCCGTCCACTGCTCCACCCCTACCTAGAGACCTGCACTCCAAACCCAGCTTGGACCTCATAGTAAATGTAGTTCAAACGCAAGAGGCCTTAAATTTTCATAAAATCTGACGTCTTTTTACAAACACTACTCCTAAGCGACTTTTCCCCCTGAGATTCTACACTCTTTAGTCTTGGGAGGTGATGGGGACAAAATATTTGTAAAACCAAGGAGGGAGTAGCTGCCATTGCTCTCGCCATGGCCTCGGAACCGGCAAGCACCTTCGAACCTCTCTGCCTCTCCTTGCCCGAATAGGTACTGCTCCTTGAAGACGCGGCGATGGCGAGGAAGATGGTGCGGGCGGCTGGTTGGTGCCTGACCTGCCTGGACGCGCTGGAAGCGGCGGGAGACGCGGCCTCGCTGCGCGGCCCCTTCGCAGACCTGGCCGCGGCACTGCTGCGCCTGGGGGAACTGGCAGCGCACAGGCCAGAGGAGCGCCTGGGCCGCGCGGGCCGCCTGCTTCGGGGCTGCGTCCCCCCACTGATCGCGGCCGTCGGCGGCCACCTGCGGCATTCGCGCGATCCGCGGCTGGCGGCCTCCCGGCGCCGGGTTTGCGCTCTGGCCAGGAAGGCCCTCGGCGAGCTCCTGGTGCAGCTAGACCCTGGCACCGCAGCCCCGGCGGCCGGCTCGTGGAACGGCGCGCTCGCCGGACGCCTGAGGCAGTTGCACCAGCTGCTGGTGGCGCCGGAGCCCGAGCCTCTGCACGTCGGCGTGCTGGACCCGCCGCTGGCCGCCGTGGTCTGGCACTGCATGCGCCTGGCCGCCTGCTCTGCGCCGCCCGAGAGGCTGCACCTGGTGGCCCGCTGCGGCCGGCTGCTGCAGTTGCGAAGCGCTGGCGCCCGGCGCCTCGCGGGGATCAGCGGACCTCCGGGGAGAGGCCAGGGAAGGCCGGAGCCAGGACAAGAGCGCGCGGCGCTGCGGGCCGCGACCGAAGCCCTCTTTCAGGGGTTCCGCACTGGGCTACTCCACCAGATCCTGGACACCTTCACGGACACGCAAAGTCCTCTCCTAAGGCTGGTCCAGGCGGCGGTGGCGACTCCTTATCATGACGAGGCCTTGCCAAAGAGCCTCCAGCTTTTTCTTGCTACTTTCCATGACAGGGCCAAGCAGATGCTCAGAGTGGCTCGCTTGGCATTGGTTTGCTGCCCTCGACAAGAAATTGGCAGAGACATGGAGGCCGCCATGGCAGGCGTTTGGGGGCTCGTGGTGAGAGTGCAACAGCTTTTCTCAGGAAGCCCCCAAGGGTCTGGCCGGGACTGGAACCCTGTCACCCTGCAGGCCCTGCTTCGGGCTTGGGCCAGGGAATCCGAACACCTGTTGGCATGTTTTGATGATGTTCTCAGTATTCCTGAGTTCCTGAGTGTGTCCATTCAGGAAATGACCAAGCACTTGGACTTCTTTACATGGGCTTTGGAGAGTGGAAATTCCAGAGAGTTTTCCCGATGTGTGGCATATCTACAGGGCAGGGCCACACACATAGCACAGGTAATGAGCAGGTGTGTGGGCCGGGAACGAGATCCCATTTTCCGGAATGGCCTGAGAGTCTTGATCCAGCAGCTGGAGCAATCTTCATCGGTCTTGCGTGCAGCTGCTGAGCGCTGTTCACATGAATATGGCTCTCCAGACACTGATGCATTTTTAACCATGGCAAAACATCTGATCTATTCAGCTCAGAGCCTCAAAGAGGGGCTGGATGGGACTAACCACCCAGATATCCTCAGCCCCCTTCGGGACCAAGTCCACAGGTCTGACATTGCTAAGAGACAGCTTTATTTCATTCTCCCCAGCCTCCAGAGCTCTGCAGCACCTGAACTGAAATATCAGAGAGCTCCTGGGTTAGGGGAAAATGACCCAGGCACCTCCTATCCACCAACGGACCATTCTCCCCACCCTTTGATTCCTGACACCTGTCCAAAGAGGAGGGACTCTCCACCCCCTGCCATCAGCAAACTCTTCCTTGCTGTAGAGAGCCCTGACCACCAGGCAGTGGCCTCAGCTTGCACCAACCTGCTGGAGCATGATGCAGCTGTGGGTGCAGCCCAAGAGGCCCTGACTGGAGAGGGGCCACTGGGGCCAGAGAGGATGATGGGACTCCAGGGTATCTCAACACTGGCACCTCCTATTATTGACCTAGCAAAAGAGATAGCACATTGCACAACCGCTAGAACTGATAGGCTTCTGGAATTGGCTCTCCAGCTGAACGACAGGACCAGGGAAACCAGGCAGGGTTTGGCAGCCATGGCTGGTGACTGGTACCCTCTGTGTCAACAACTGTTTTGCCACAACCCAACAGCTGATCTGCCAGAGAGTACAGCAGTGTTCCTGGAGCTTCAGCGGAATTTAGCCTCACTGGTTCAACTAGCAGCTAAAAGTGGTCCCATGGATTTGGATAAAAACAGCCTTGATTCAACTCGCCATCCAGAAGTGCTTTTACAAATGCAAGGCAGATTGAAGGAGGCAGAGACTCATGCTAAACAGTTGTTGGACAAGGTTTTGGCCTTTGATGGTCTCCAAGCCCCCAAGTCGTGGGAAGAAAGTGTTGAGGATGGGTGCCTTCTATGGTCAGTGGCTGTCCAAGACCTGTTCCAGTACATGGAGCATCTCAGTGGGAGAAAAGGCCTGTTCCTACTGCCCCTGCGGCTGGCAATGAAGAACCAGCAGGGATTGCAGGAAGGGTTGGATCAGGCAGCAGATGTTTCTCAGAGGCTACAAGAGGCTGCCAGGCTGTCCAGCCTACTGTGTGGGGATGAGCAGGAAAAGGGTAAGGTGTCCTTTCTGCGCAGGGAAGTTCATGTACTCACAGATGCTCTGCTGGATGTGGCACAGATCTTGGCCTCCTCCCCCAGACCATCTCCCAGCCTGTCCACACGCTTTGAACTTCTCCGTTTGGAGCTCACCCTTCAAGCCAAGGCCTTGACTGGCCACCTCAGCATCATCAACGCAGACTACGAATGTGCCTTCCAAGATGTTATCTTCCCAAGGCCTTCTGTCTGCAAGGACCCCCAGACTAGACCAGAAAGTTCCCTGGAAAGAATGGTGTCTGGTATCCAAGCTGTACAAGAAATTGTGGTAGAAGGTCAAGAGTACGGGCCCTGCCAGGAAGACCTCCTTATGACTCTGGAGAGCATTCTCACCCTCACCAAGGAGGTGGCCCAGAGGATCCCTGTGCTCCGAGAATACCCAGAGGAGTGGGGGATGCACATCCTAGGCTGGCTTCGATGGGAGTGGGCAGCCAAGGCCCACTATGCTGTGACCCAGCTGCAGGCCTGGAAAGGTGGTCACACCAAGGCCTGGAGACATCTGGTCCAGTGCTTGAAACCTGGAGAGGAGCCAGCAAGGGCCCCAGAACAGGATTCTATCCAACCCCAGTTCTGCGAGGAGGATGCAGCAGGAGCCACTGCAATGGGCAGTGTGGATTCTCAGAGTGCTGCCCCTGGAACTCCCCTAGGGAGCTCAGTGGGGACCTGTATTGCTGAGCCAGCTGTCCCTGGGACAGCCACAGTGGACCCGAGCATGGTAGGATTCTCAGCATTTTTCCTTCACCCCCACCTCAGTTTTCTTTCTAGTAACCAAGGACCCTGGCAAGTTCCAGAAAAAGCTGTCTTGGTGTCCATATGTGTAATTCACACTAGGCAGGGCAGCACACGCAGACTTTAGGAGCCCGAACTTGGGAAGGAGACTGCCTGGGCTGTGCCTGCCTCTACCGTTTCCTTGTTCTGAGATCTCAGAGAAGCTTTGTAGTCATCTGGGGCTTCAGTATTTTTTTTCTAGAAAATGGGAACTTTGAGAATTTCCTGATGAAGAATTAATGAAAGCATGCGAAACATTTGCACTTGCCTAGCCTATCGTGAGTATAAATGATGTCTGTAATTATTACTGTCTTCCATGCAGTTTTTTCCTGATGACTCTAACTGGAAGCGATTCCCTTGCTGTGACGGACAGCACTCCTCCTCTGGATGGAGATGCAGATGCTACCTCCCTCCTCAGTCCGGGTTCTGTTGTTTGAATCCAACTTGAATCAGCACAGGCAAGAAGGATTTATTGGAAGGATGTTGGGTCTACTGAACACCATTCACACACATTCATTTCTTTCCAGGGCAGCAGACAGGATACTTAGGCACCGTGGGTCCCAAACATTTGATTTACTTATTTTTGCCCATGACCAAAGTCTGTAAGAGTTACCCTAGGTTGGCAGTGCCTGAGAAGTTTCCAAGCAGAAATGCTCAGCCCAGCGTGTGATGCACAACCTGAGCTATCCCCGTTATGACCTTATGCCTAGCTGCACTGACCCCCTCAAACTGTTCCCTGGGTCTTCTCCTGAGATGAAACCGACCAGACCATGTGTTTCTCTGCCCCACTGCTCTTTACTTCACATGCCTTAATACGATGTCATTACCATGTGAAGGGACCTTATTCCCAAAGGAGCAGGGAGGAGAGCAGGCACAGTTCCCTTTTTCCCTGCAGCCTGACTCTTCTGTGCTCAGACTCTATCTTTTAGGCTTGCCTCACTCCGTATCTCCTGGTCTCACGAATTCAGGTGCCCTGCAGGCTCCTCCTTTTCTTACCGGTTTTTCCATAGGGTCTTCCTGACACATACTTAAAGCCACTGGATTCACTGACTTAACATACTCTGTTTCTGTCAGTTCACCTGATACATTCCCCTTCTCATCAATATCTGCTGAGGGAGCATCTCTCATAGGTGCAAGGCAGGGTGACACTGGCCATCCAGAATCAGGAGAGAGCAGCAAATTCAGCAGCCCCCATTACCATGCCTGTCCATGAATGGACATCATCTCTCCCATTGGAGGTTTCTTCTGGATGAAGAGCAAAGCCTCACGATTCCAAGGTTTCTACCCCAGGGAAGCACTTTCCTTGTACACACACAGTTCCAGTGTGAAAAACCACAGTAGGGCCGGGCGCGGTGGCTCAAGCCTGCAATCCCAGCACTTTGGGAGGCGGAGACGGGCAGATCACGAGGTCAGAAGATCGAGACCATCCTGGCTAACATGGTGAAACCCCGTCTCTACTAAAAATACAAAAAATTAGCCGGGCAAGGTGGCGGGCACCTGTAGTCCCAGCTACACGGGAGTCTGAGGCAGGAGAATGGCGTGAACCCGGGAGCTGGAGCTTGCAGTGAGCCGAGATTGCGCCACTGCACTCCAGCCTGGGAGACAGAGCGAGACTCCCGTCTCAAAAAAAAAGAAAAAGAAAAACCACAGGAAAAAGGACTCTGCCTGGAGGGCTTATCCTCAGGTGTGTGGGAGAATCGCCATCCATGTTGTGTGTCTGACCCACTCTCCCATTCTCTGGGGCTTCTGCAGTGCAGAGACACACCCTCCATTCAACCCGGAACGGCACCTCGCACAGCCGTCAGAACCTGCTGAGGGAGCTCATGGGTTTGGGAAGGGGCTTGTGCATCTTCTGGGCACTTGTAAGTCACCATCTGGAAATTCTTTATTCCAGTTATCAGGGTCTCCAATACACAGTCCTAGGTCTCTTTCATTATTGAAGACCCTAGGGACATTTCTAAATTTGGGCCTTAAGAGGTTGCTGACTGTTAAATTGGGGTGAAAAGAATATTTCCTAGTTTCCTAACCCCTGGATCAAGGACCGCCAAATCACATTTGCTGTTTTCTCCCTTCTTGGTCTTTGGTCATTGCAGTTGAGTCTTAGCGTCAGCTTTCTCTCCCTTTCTCTTCTCTTCCCCTATGCCTGGGCCCCTTCTGAGTGGCTTGCTGGCCCTCAGTGTAATTAGTCCCAACACAGAAGAGGCTTCAGCATTCAGGGGACATCCCATTCTATCTAAAACAAGGCCAACAAAGCAGTAGAGTACATTGCAAAGGTGTCAGATGGTAGGGACGACTTAATTGAAGACGTCAGCACAAAAACCATAGCAAAGCCAGGTAACCTCTCAATGTGTGCTAGCTCAGAAAGGCTAAACTATCAGCGACTGAACTTTACGGATTCCTTCTGACTCCTTCTTTAGGTCCTTCCTGCCAAGCGCAGTATCTGACATATTGCTGGTGCACAGTAAGAGATTTTGAATGCTGGCTAGGATGCTGAAGACAGTCTAGAAGTGCAGAAGAGGTTCAAAATTGGGGTAAAAATGATCAGAGGAGGCATGAGCAGATTTTCTAGATGTCTTCTAAAAGGAGGGCAGTGTTAAGTTGAGCTTCAAAGGAAGTATGAGACTGAAATTGCAAATGAGGATGGGAAGAACTTCCCAGGCAATAACAGCTCTGAGATGAGCTTGAACCTAGAGGTTCTCCCAGCGCTTTTGAGATTTAGATTTGCTCCTGATGTGGAAGTGAATACTGTGTGGTTGGAGAGGGAGGCAGCCTGCAGGTAGGCCTTCTCTGTGGATGCTCTTCACCCAGCTCCAACTATGCACCTGGCTGGTTGCATCTGGCTGGTTGCATCTGGCTGGTTGTTCTCGGCATCTGGACAACTTCTGAGTCAAATGTGAGAAATCAGGATGCTTGGACCACTCTTGGGGCCAAGTGCCAAGGTGATGCACCCACATTCCGGGGCGGGTCACTTAGAGCCCATCCTCTGCAATGTCCTGGTGCCAGACGCACATATGTCCTCTCATCTGTCACATAACAGCTGCCCACTTAAACACCCATCCGAGCTCTGTAACTACAGCCAAAGTGTATGATCCATCCATGTCTTGGTCCATTGAGTGTTGCTATAACAGAATACCTGAGACTCCATAGCTAATAATGAAAAGAGGCTTATTCGGCTCATGATTCTGGTAGCTGGAAAGTTTAAGACCGGGCATCTGCACCTGGTGAGAGCCTCAGACTGCTTCAAGTCATGTGGAAAGCCAAACTGGAGTCAGTGAGTACTGGCGAGACAGGAAGCGGGTGGAGAGAGGTGCCAGACTCTTAAAACAACCAGCTCTGGAGGGAGCTAATGGAGCAATGACTTTCTCACCACCCCCTGACCCCAGGGAGGGCATTCATCCATTCGTGAAGGATCAACCCCCAGATCCAAACATTGGATCTCACCAGCACCACCTCCCAACATTGCCACATTGGGGATTCAATTTCAAGATGAGCTTAGGCGGGGAAAACCCAACTTTATCCAACCACAGCATCCCAACCTGTCCACAGATGATGAGTTTTCTCATTCCACCATCATTAGCCTCAGTGCTCTTCCAGGGTGCTCAACTGTGAGGGAGGATGACAAGGACACAGTGACTAACAAGGTGTGGGTGAGAGACGCATGCACCCAGCAGGTCTCTCCACAGGGCTGGCACAGGTGTCCTTTGATTTCCACTCCTTTCTTGGTGAAATATTTGCTGTACTTATAGCTTCAGAGCAAATAGAATCATGAACCTCTATCTCCCAATTTAGATAGAGTCTACCGTCATATTCATGACCTTGCACTTTACAACAGCTACAACTTTTCCCCTTCTGAGGCATGAGTCTGCTACCTTGGGGAATTTGGGGAGAAGCAGGAATAGGGGTGGGCCTGGAGGTTCTTTCCACCCATGTTCCCTGCCCCACTTGCAGCAAGGGCACAGTCCCTGACCTTGAAGAAATCAGGGTCTAGTGGGTGAGTTAGAGACAAGGACGCTTTTGACCATTTGTTACTGGATTTACCTCCAAGTGCAGAGCAGCTTGTCTTGATTCCAAGGTCTAGAAAAGGCCTAAGGGAGGCTTCACTAAAGGTTCAGTAGGAAAATCACCTGACCTCTCTGAGTGCTCAACCCACTGCTGGATATCAGAGGCTGCTCTTTTTCTCTCTCGCTAGAAAGTAACAACAACAGGCCAGGCACGGTGGCTCATGCCTGTAATCCCAGCACTCTGGGAGGCTGAGGTGGGCGGATCTTGGGTCAGAAGATAGAGACCACCCTGGCTACCACAGTGAAACCCTATCTCTACTAAAAATACAAAAAATTAACCTGGTGTGGTGGCACGTGCTTGTAGTCCCAGCTACTCAGGAGGCTGAGGCAGGAGAATCACCTGAACCTGGGAGGCGGAGGTTTCATGAGCCAAGATCGTGCCACTGCACTCCAGCCTGGGCAACAGAGCGAGACTCTGTCTCAAAAAAAAAAAAAAAAAAAGTAACAACAACCAAGTTAACAGGGAAAAAAAGTCACAATTATTCACAACAATGATTCCCTTTCATGTAGAATAACTGACATGAAAGTGTTTGGGCTCACAAAGTTAAAACATTCAAAGATGCTTGAATTTCTTCAAGGGGCTACAGACTCCATTCTCCCATGAAAGGCCTGAACATTTACAGAGGAAAACAAAATGTGATATTTTATCTCTTCTGGGATCTAAGTGTGCCAGATTTCTGTTTATACAAATTCTGGGTGAATGCAGCCTAAATTAATAGAGAATCATTTCATCTCCTCTTCTCACTTGGAGATTGCCGAGAGCTGCTAGAATTGGTAAATTGGGGTTTTTCTTTAAAAAAGAAAAGATAAAAAGGACATTGACTTCTCCACTGTATTTTAAAGGTCTGAGTGTCAGAAATTTATGAGTTCTAGCCTGTTGTCTTCTTTCAGCAGCAAAGCAGTCCCCAATCCCCGTCCCCCCGCTGCCCAGCCACAGCAGTGGTGCCCGCTGAACTGAACCAGCCCCTCCCAGAGGACGGCAGCACGGACAGGGACAGCAGAATCACCCGGATCACTCGAGCGATGGCCAAGGAGGTGTTCCTGATGGCTCAGAGTTTGAGAAGGAGAGGATGTGTCCTGGTACTTGGGCTTCAGCCATCCGTGATGGTGGGAGGACTGAGGATGGTGTGGGGACACGGGGCTCCCAACTGCTGCCCTCCAGGAGCTGGGGTAGCCCTAGGCAGCTCCCAGGATGGAAGGGCCACACTGCGCGGCCATTCAGCACTCAGCATTTTATGTACTGTCTTCATTCTGGGCATATCATAAAGTTCACCTCACGTCTCTTTCCCTCTCTTCTTTAGGGCTCAGTTACAAAGACTGTCTTATTCCACCAGCGAGGATAATTTTCCAAAATCTACAACTTAGTAAAATCAAGGTCTCTTTCATACTCCAAAAGAATGAACTGAAGGGAGGCACTGACATTTTTTTTTTTTTTTTTTTTTTGAGACGGAGTCTCGCTCTGTCACCCAGGCTGGAGTGCAGTGGTGCAGTCTCAGCGCACTGCAAGCTCCGCCTCCCGGGTTCATGCCATTCTCCTGCCTCAGCCTCCTGAGTAGCTGGGACTACAGGCGCCTGCCACCACGCCTGGCTAATTTTTTGTATTTTTAGTAGAGACGGAGTTTCACCGTGTTAGCCAGGATGGTCTCAATCTCCTGACCTCGTAATCCACCCACCTCGGCCTCCCAGAGTGCTGGGATTACAGGCATGAGCCACCGCGCCCGGCCTGACATCTTTTCAAATTCCCTGAAATAGAGGAAACAAGGACTGCAGCCACCTGAAGGATAGCTACTCAGGACCAGCACAGCCTGGCGAGGAGAGGGCTGCTCCCCACTAGCTTCTGGGGGCCACTTTCAATCATGTGTGGCTTGTTCTAACTCTCTTTATCCCTTTCCTTGATTAAATTTGGTTAAGCATCGTTTAATATCAATGCACCAACATGGAAATGCACTCATCTACTGAGTGTGTAGACTAAAAGGAAGCAACTGAATGTCACCAAGAGCCATTCAGGAAACCCCTTCCAATGTGGGTCTGCTGGGTTCTATTGGCTCCAAAATCCATGGCTGGGCCACAAGGGGCCCCACTTTCTCACCCTGGCAGAGAGGGGTGTCCAGGAGTGAAGAGTGGGTGTCAAGGCATCCCCTGACTAGGTAACTACAAAGCCAAACCCAGCAGCCCCACCACACTTAAGACATGGACCTTTTCTTATCCTGTCCTGCTCCCAACCACTGCCCACCACAGCCAGTCAGCCTGTTGAACACCTGTGTGCCAGCAGCAAGCAAGAGCCACTCCTGCAGTCATTATCCAGGTTAGGGGACTGCAGCGGTAATGTGTGTAAAATAAAATATGGGAAAACAGGGTGGAGGGGGCTCTCTCTCACTCTTCCCTCTCCTGTCCTTTTAGTATTCCTTTTCATTCTTTAAAGACCGATACTTCTGAAATTAGGCAACCAAACGCCATTTAGTACAGGAAGAAAGCTGGTAGAGGCAAAGAGCTCACCCAGACCCAAGACTTATTCAAAGGGAAGCCAAAGATATGTTTTAGGACTCACTTGCTAATTCAAAACAAATTCTCAAGGGTATGAGGGGCCGGGCGCGGTGGCTCAAGCCTGTAATCCCAGCACTTTGGGAGGCCGAGACGGGCGGATCACGAGGTCAGGAGATCGAGACCATCCTGGTGAACATGGTGAAACCCCGTCTCTACTAAAAAATACAAAAAACTAGCCGGGCGAGGTGGCGGCGCCTGTAGTCCCAGCTACTCGGGAGGCTGAGGCAGGAGAATGGCGTGAACCCGGGAGGCGGAGCTTGCAGTGAGCTGAGATCCGGCCACTGCAACTCCAGCCCGGGAGACAGAGCGAGACTCCGTCTCAAAAAAAAAAAAAAAAAAAAAAAAAAAAAAAAAAAAAAAAGGGTATGAGGACCCACGTATTCTCCTAAGAGGTTATAAACAACTAGCGCTGCCTTGGGTATCTTGGGTGGGTCTTCGTTTGGGATTGCCAAGACATCAGTCTTTGAAAAGGAAGGAGCAGCACAATGCCACATGACCTGGTACAGGTCTGGCTAGTTTGGGAACAGCTGCTTGAGTCCTGCATTTCAAGAAAGCTTTCCCTGTTTCCAGAGGTTTCTCCCACTGGCCTGCCATGAGGTTGGAATTGCTTAGAATTAGGTACTGGACATGGCTGTACTCATTCCCTTCTGATTGGAATTGCAAATCCATCTAATGCCGAGTTTATTAGGGTTGTTTTCTTGTTGACTGGACGAGCTGGGGCCACATGCCACACAGAGGAGAGAGAGCCAAGAAGTGGTTCCCCACCAGGACCAGCCACTGAAAAGCATGGGGCAAGCAAAGTGAAGTCCTGCCCTCTGAGTTAGTGTCCGTTCTTAACGGCATTTAGGAGGCGCCTCCGCAGGGCGGCTGCAATAGCCTGACGCCGCTTTTCGTGCTTGCTGACAGCTGGAAAGCCCCACTCCTTCCTGTCCCCCTTCTGCCCCCATCTGTGTAAGCCAGTAGGAAAGCCCAGACTCGGCCGGGCGCGGTGCCTCACGCCTGTAGTCCCAGCACTTTGGGAGGCCGAGACGGGCGGATCACGAGGTCAGCAGATCTAGACCATCCTAGCTAACGCTAAAAAATACTAAAAAATACCGTCTCTACTAAAAAATACAAAAAACTAGCCGGGCGAGGTGGCGGGCGCCTGCAGTCCCAGCTACTCGGGAGGCTGAGGCAGGAGAATGACGTGAACCCGGGAGGCGGAACTTGCAGTGAACTGAGATCCGGCCACTACACTCCAGCCTGGGCGACAGAGCAAGACTCCGTCTCAAAAAATAATAATAATAAATAAAATAAAGAAAGCCCAGACTCGGCCTCCTTTGGCACCAGTGGGAAGTTTAAGCCACATAACCCTGGCCCATGTGTGGAAGCCCTCATCCCAGCCCAGTGTAAAAGCCAAGCCAGTCTCCTTTCCTTGCTCTTTCAAGCCGTGTCAGACCTGGTGGGTAGTCTGCCTGCTCTTCGGGAAAGCCTCCTTCTGTGACTAACAACCCTTTTCATACCTTCTGGATTCACATTTGGCATCATCAGTCCTGACATCTGAACCAGATTTTGGGAGGGGAAGTCCATCCTCTCTGCAGTCCATCCTGCAACCTGGATTTGTGATGTTTCCTGGGTTTCCCTCTTCTGACTATTTCTACTTCCTCAATTTCTACTTACCCTCTCATCCCAGACAAGGAGGTGAGGTTTTGGTGTGGCTCTATATTTGCTGAAGCAGCCTATCTTTTATTTGTGTTAGTTGCCTCAACATTCACCATTTTTTTTTTTAAGAGACAAGGTCTTACTCTGTTGCCCAGGCTGGAGTGCAGTGACACAATCATAGCTCACTGCAGCCTCAATCTTCTGGGCTCAAGTAGTCCTCCCAACATAGCCTCCTGAGTAGCTGGGACTACTGGCACACCACTGTGACCAGCTAATTCTTTTTTTGTAGAGATGGGGTCTCACTATGTTGCCCAGGCTAGTCTCAAACTCCTGGGCTCAAGCCATTCTCCCACCTTGGCCTCCCAAAGTGCTGGGATTACAGGCATGAGCCACTGCCCCTGGCTGTGTTTAAGATTTCATTTGAATAGAGGGTTCTGTTGCTTAAAAAAATAAGAAAAGGAATGGAAAAGTTGATTTAGTCCAAATCTCTCTTTTAAAGTAAAGAAAAATGAGGCCCAAAAAGGTCAGAATTTCAAATCAGCTAATGAATAGGTGGCTACAGTCTCTGAATCATTAGTTTCCAGCTGGCAAGCTCTACATGTGAGTGCAGTCCTTTGGCCCTTGGTTCCAGCCACCACCCCCTTCAACCTGGATGTTTCCCATACCTGGCCCTCCCTAGGAACCTCATACCTGCCCTGGGCCTGCTGAAAACTAACTCTGAGCCTAGTGGAGGCCACAGCCTCTGTGGGGACGGGCTAGATCATGACTAGGAGGCTGGGCTTCCTTCTCTTTAGCAGCCCTACACAGATAAATGGGCCCCTGCCACCTCATTCTGCTGGCTTTCAGGACAGTAAACTTCTTGCTAACCCAGGAAGATTTGAAGCCTTTGGAGGAGGTTCAGAAGATCACGGTTTAAGCTAAAATATGTTTATTTCGTGGGCTGAAGTTGTGCCAAGCAAGTTTTGGACACTTTTTGGTTTACCACCAATTTCTTGATATTCGAACTCTCATTTCTTTGATACAGACCAAAGATCAGCTCATTACCTCTGCTAGGAAAATTGCGACGTCTGGACAAGACTTCGCCAAACTCATCTGCATCATTGCTAAGAACTGCATAGATCAAAGATGTTCCCAGGAGCTTTTGTGTGTGGTGGAGCAGGTTCAAACAATGAGCAACCAGCTCCGCATCATCTCCAGGTAGGAAGTAGCTCTGCTTTCTCAAGACCTGGGAGTGGGGAAGGGGTGACATCATTCCTTTAAAAAACATACTTCTTTTTATTTCATTTTTGTTTTCATTTTTTGGAGACAGGGTCTCTGTTGCCCAGGCTGGAGTGCAGGGGCGCCACCATGGCTTATTGCAGCCTCAATCTCCTGGGCTCAAGTGATCCTCCCACCTCAGCCTCCTACATAGCTATGACCACAGGTGCATGCCACCACACCCAGCTGATTGATTGATTGATTGATTGATTGATTTTGAGACGGAGTCTCGCTCTGTCGCCCAGGCTGGAGTGCAGTCGCGCAATCTTAGCTCACTGCAAGCTCTGCCTCCCAGGTTCACCCCATTCTCCTGCCTCAGCCTCCCAAATAGTTGGGACTACGGGCACCCGCCACCACGCCTGGCTAATTTTTTTGTGTTTTTAGTAGAGATGGGATTTCACTGTGTTAGCCAGGATGGTCTCAATCTCCTGACCTCATGATCCGCCCGTCTTGGCTTCCCAAAGTGCTGGGATTACAGGCGTGAGCCACCGCGCCCGGCCCTGATTTTTTTTCTTTTTTGTAGAGACGAGGCCTGTCTATGTTGCCCAGGTTGATCTTCAACTCCTGGACTCAAGTAATTGTCCCTCCTCTGCCTCCCAAAGTGCTGGGATTACAGGCATGAGGCATCACACCCGGCCTTTTTAAATTTTTTATCCTCCAAGAGTTTACATTTATTTGGGAAATACTAAATAAATATTCACAACATTTAAAAATACTAGAGGGCAAAAAACATACTTAAGCTAGAGCCATTTCTCATTTTATCACAACTACATTATATTTGATAATATACACAAGAAAGTGAAAAACGATGTAACCTGGGAAACTAGTTTCTGAGCAAGTGTGAACATAAAGTAACCATAAGAAATTTTTAAAAGTCAAATGTGTTAGAACTTAAGTTGCCCTTTAACACTGGTTTCTGCTCCCTTCAAAATGCCAGGCCCTGACTCCAGTGATACTGCCGTGTTTCCAACACTGCAGGGTTAATCTACAAACACAAAGGACCGATCTTACTTTAAAACAATGCCTGGGCTGGGTGTGGTGGCTCACACCTGTACTCCCAGCACTTTGGGAGGGTGAAGCGGGTGGATCATGAGGTCAGGAGATCGAGACCATCCTGGCTAACAAAACCCCATCTCTACTAAAAATACAAAAATTAACTGGGCGTGGTGGTAGGCGCCTATAATCCCAGCTACTCAGGAGGCTGAGGCAGGAGAATTGCTTGAACCTGGGAGGCTGATGTTGCAGTGAGCTGAGATGGTGCCACTGCACTCCAGCCTGGGCAACAGAGCAAGACTCCATCTCAAAAAAAAATGGAAAAAAAAAAAAAAGCCTGAATTTTGACCATTAAATCTCATTTGTGTTTTTACTAATCATATCTAACAAAAAACAATTGTATTTTAAAATACATTAATTGCAAAGTAAACGTACTGCAATTGTCATCTGCCGAAGAAAAAGAATGCCAGCACGGTGCTTATATGAAAGTTAATCTATTCAATATGCTCAAACTCTGGAATTGAGCAATTTTCATTAATTGTTTCCTTATAACAACTTCCCTATTGGTAATCTAGAACATCATAATATAATTATAGAATCAGGTTTCATTTCAACCTGAGTCCCTTCGTTTCTACAGGGGCACATTTACTAACAACAAACTTCATTTAGTAATATTCTTATGGAAGAGCTTCATAGTTAGAACTATTATCAATTGTTGTAAGGCATAAAAATTGCATTGCCAAAATCAAGGCATATAAATTGTTTTTAAATTAAAAATAAAACCTGGCTTCTGTTCTCCAGGAAATAATATTTCAGGCACATCATTTTCTTAAGATTAGCTACTGGGCCCAGTGCAGTGGCTTGTGCCTGCAATCCCAGCACTTTGGGAGGCTGAGGTGGGCAGATCACTTGAGGTCGGGAGTTGCAGACCAGCCTGGCCAACATGGTGAAACCCCATCTGTACTAAAAATACAAAAATTAGCTGGGTATGGTGGTGCATGCCTGTAATCTCAGCTACTCAAGAGACTGAGGCTGGAGAATCGCTTGAACTTGGGAGTCAGAGGTTGCGGTGAGCCGAGATCTCGCCGCTGAACTGGGCGACAGAGCGAGACTCTGTCTCAAAGATACAACAACTACAATTTATTTTAGCATTGCAAATATGAGTATTGTTGTAAGGGTACCCAAGACTTGCTTTAATCAGGTAGACATGGATATGAAACACGCAGACATGGAAATGACCATCATGAAAGGGGAAGTCATTACACTCACAGATCCCTAGAAACAGAAGGCACAGATGCCATGTAGGGCCACCAGGGAAGCACCAGGGTCGGTCAAAAGGCAGAAGTCAGGAGGAACCATGGGCAAGAACATTTACTGTAGTTTTCACAGGAAGGAATGGGTGAGGCAGGGAAAGCAGGCTAAGCAGTTTAGGACTGGTTAGTTTTGTTGGGCTCTGGGGGTCTAGGGGTTGTCTCTAGCTGTCTGGAACCTGGCCTTGGGATGATTAGGACAGGTGACTAGCGGCTTGGAATGTCAGAGCTTGATGAAGGAGGTGGTTGGGGGCTGTGGGCTCTGGATTGGTTGGTTCGCGTATGGAAGGTGTGCTTAGAGGTGAATCATTTACTATCCCTAGGAATTGACTAGCCCTAGGAAGTGGCAGTCTCCGAAATACAGACAATAAAAAGGCATGATTGTTTTAAACACAGGTTTATTTATCAAGCTGTCAATCTTCTAAAGGATCTGGAAGTCCTGAAATTTTGCCAAAGTTGAAGTCACTTAAGTTTCACAGCATTTTCATTCTCAATGGTAGAAAACAACTTGTTTAACTAAATTTAGTTACATTCAGTTTCAAACAAATACCACTGAGATGTGTAATTCAATTAGGAAGTATGAGCCTGATTTCTAATTAGAACTTTTTTTTTTTTTTTTTTTTTTGAGACGGAGTCTCACTCTGTCACCCAGGCTGGAGTGCAATGGCATGGTCTTGGCTCACTGCAACCTCTGCCTCCTGGGTTCAAGCGATTCTCCTACCTCAGCCTCCCGAGTAGCTGGGATTACAGGCACGTGCCACCACACCCAGCTAAGTTTTATATTTTTAGTAGAGATGGGGTTTCACCATGTTGGCCAGGCTGGTCTTGAACTCCTGACCTTGTGATCTGCACACCTCTGTCTCCCAAAGTGCTGGGGTTACAGGCGTGAGCCACTGTGCGTGACCTGATTAGAACTTTTAATCCTAGCCCCCAAAACAGTTCTATACAACATTTCTCATTCTCTTTCATTAGATATGGTAGTTGGCATTTGTTCTGCTTCTCAGTTATTTTCATCGAAAACATCCTTCTTCTTTTTTTTTTTTTTTTTTGAGACGGAGTCTCACTCTGTCACCCAGGCTGGAGTGCAGTGACCGGATCTCAGCTCACTGCAAGTTCTGCCTCCCGGGTTTACGCGATTCTCCTGCCTCAGCCTCCCAAGTAGCTGGGACTACAGGCGCCCGCCACCTCGCCCAGCTAGTGTTTTGTATTTTTAGTAGAGACAGGGTTTCACCGTGTAGGCCAGGATGGTCTCGATCTGCTGACCTCATGATCCGCCCGTCTCGGCCTCCCAAAGTGCTGGGATTACAGGCTTGAGCCACCGCACCCGGCCCATACTTCTTCTTAATTTATAGATGCTGTCATATTTTCTTAAATAAAACTTGTATTTTAAAAAGTTAATTTAGACCTTTAGAACATTCTTTCTCTGTGCCACACATGGTGGCTCACACCTGTAATCCCAGCACTTTGGGAGGCTGAAGCCGGAGGATTGCTTGAGGCAAGGAGTTCAAGACCAGCTTGGCCAACATGGCAAAACCCCATCTCTCCTAAAAATACGAAGATTAGCCATATGTGGTGGTGCATGCCTATAGTCCTAGCTACTCATGAGGCTGAGATGGGAGAACTGCTTGAACCTGGGAGGCAGAGGTTGCAGTGAGCCGAGATTGTGCCACTGCACTCCAGCAGCCTGGGTGACAGAGCAAGACTGTCCTAAAAAAAAAAAAAAATAATAAATCTTTCTCTGAATAGTCCCCAGTCCTCACAGAAGCATCCCAGCTTTCTGAAAGAGAGTCACATTGTAAAACCTGCTAGTACTTACTTGAGATTGCATCTGTTACTTGGAGTAAAATCCGCTTTTCTCCGTCAACTTCCAAGTGTAAAGGCCTCCCTGGCAAGGAGCAAGTCCTCTGAAGAGCTCCTAGTAGAAAACGCACAGCAGCTCCTCCAGGCTGTCTTCAAGACCATGAGGGCTGCAGAAGCTGCGAGTCTCCGGGTAAGTGCTGACTCAGAGAGTGGGGGCTGGCCTGGGGTACACATGCGCACCACAACTCAGCGTCACAGGCCACGGACACGTGGCAAGCTGGAGACATACACAGCATACCCTACCTTCCTCTTAGTGGCTATATTCAACTTCATTCCTTCCCCCCACCTGTCACCTGATTCCTGTGTGTTTCAGTTTGGCTAATTTCTCTCAACCTACCTTCAGTTTCACTGATCATTTCTTCACCTGTATCTAGTCTTCTGATGAGCCTGTGAAAATCATTCTTTATAGCTGTTACCATGTTTTTTCTTATATGTAGTATTTGTTTTTAATAGTTTTTTTCTCTTTATTAAAATTATCCATTTTTTGTCCTTTTTGGCCACTTTTCCCACTCATATTATTTTAATTTTCCTATCTAATCATTTCAACGGGCTCTGGGATATAGGGTTGTCTCTAGCCGTCCTTGGGATGATTAGGGCAGGTGACTAGCAGCCCTGAATGTCAGAGCTTGATGAAGGAGGTGGTTGGGGGTGTGGGCTCTGGATTGGTTAGTTCGCATATGGAAGGTGTGCTTGCAGGTGAATCATTTTGCCCTAGACAAAACCCTACACATAGATGCGGACTTTTCTTACGTTGTAGCTCCATGGGTTCTATACGGTCACACTCACACTAGCCTATTCTTGGCTGTTAGCAGTTTGTTAAGGTTTTGGACTAAATCTTCTCATCAGATTATGTGCCAGCCCATCTTCCTCCTGTGCTGTGTTCCATGTAAGCCGGTGCTTATCTCTGTCTCTCCTTGGAGGTCGCTGTCTTTTCTAACTAACTAGTTAGTTGCCCTTCAACCTTAGCTCTCTAATGGGTTCAAGAAAAGTTATAGTTTTGTAGATTATCTGACCTTTTCCTCCTTGTTAGGATGAGAACAATACTCTTGCCAGCTTTCCGTATCGTAAGTGGAAGCTGGAAATAGAAAGTATTTGAGTGCCTACCAGAACACCTTGCTTGGGGCCTCTGTGTGTGCTGTCCCGCATGTGCGAGACCCACCCCTGCCCCTGCACTTCCACCGCCCCTGCCTGGCTCCTTGTTATCCTTTAGACCTGAACTGAAATTCCACCTCCTCAGAAGGGATGACACACCTTCACTATAGCTAAACGAAATCACACTCACTTTCCTCTATCTTAGTATGTTGTATGATTCTTTTGTAGCACTCGTCACAGTTTGTAAATATACATTTGTTTTCATTCCTTGCATTTATTTATTTGTCTGGCTCTTTTCTTAGAATGTAAACTCCATGAAGCCACAGACCTGACTAGTGGTCTAGTGTGTTGAGGTGTTGAAAATAGAATGAGAGTTTTCATTTCAAGTTTAAAGAAACTTTGTACCAGTTCAGTTCATAGCACATAGATGAAACATGCTCAGTGAAAACATTTTTAAAATGTGCAGATTTCAACTACAAGTTCCAGAGTTCCTTGAATATAAAGAAAGCTGAGAGAAAAGCTCAGGCCTGGCCCCTGTGGACCAGCGTCTCTCCCTCCCTACGAGCTCTGGTCACAGCCCATGGCTTTCTGCTGATCCCGCAGTGCCAACCACAGCACTGAGGCAGGACTACTGCCTTTCCCCCATCTCTGGACTGTTTGGATGCAAGAGAACCTGAGAGCCGGGCTGAGCATCCGTGGCATACACCTGTGTCCTGGCTCTGCTTGGGCCACTGGCCTAAAGACCCATGGATATTTTGCATGAAGCAAACCGAATAAAGTAATATCCAAAGGGAGGAAGAACTTGGAGTGGAGGGAAAATTTCTAAAAGCCAGCTACATTCTCAGAACTTTCCACTGGGATCAATATAAAGCCCTTTGGTGCATTTTGCTCCTTCTTTCAGAATGGGTAGGCTCCAATTCAGGGCAGCTCTGCAGATGTGATTCCCTGATCCCTGTACAGTTAGGGCTGGAACATCAGAAAGCTGGTCCCTACCCCGCTCAGAGGAATCCCATCAGGAAGACTCCAATCAGCTGAAACTGGGCAAGTGCACAGCGTCCCCCAGTGCTGAATTATCTTTCTCTCCTCCAGGGTTTGAGAGAACCTTCCCCAGATCCGGAGGAACTGGAAGTTGCTGCCTTCTGCCTGCAGTGGAGGAGGAAGCTGCTAAAGCACAGACTTCAAGAAACCTCAAACACGGCCTGTGATGAGCTGGGCTTGTGGAATACAAGCACTAAACCACCCCCAACACTCGCTACCCTGGTTCAGGAAGCAGTATAAAAGCAAAGAGATAGCTCCCAGTCAAGCTCCCTGTTGACCTGTACTCTGATCTGACACTCTGGCAGCCTGTGGGAAGCGCCTTTTTTTTTTTTGAGACGGAGTCTCGCTCTGTCGCCCAGGCTGGAGTGCAGGGGCGCGATCTCGGCTCACTGCAAGCTCCTACTCCCGGGTTCACACCAGTAGCTGGGACTGTTTCCATGTGTTCTCATTGTTCAGTTCCCACTTATGAGTGAGAACATGCAGTGTTTGGTTTTCTGTTCGTGTGTTAGTTTGCTGAGAATGACAGTTTCCAGCTTCATCCATGTCCCTGCAAAGGACGTGAACTCATTCCTTTTTATGGCTGCATAGTATTCCGTGGTGTATATGTGCCACCATGCCCGGCTAATTTTTTGTATTTTTAGTAGAGACGGGGTTTCACCATGATGGTCTCGATCTCCTGACCTTGTGATCCACCCGCCTCGGCCTCCCAAAGTGCTGGGATTACAGGTGTGAGCCACCGCGCCTGGCCTGGGAAGTGCCTTTTAAGTTGAATCAGACTACAGAGTTACAGGGTGATGCGGTGGTTTTGGGTGGGTGCAGTATGGCCAGGGTCCAGCCTTGCACAAGGCTGCCCTGACAACATTACTTGTTAGGGAACATCCCTGGGACCCTGGTGAGGCTGATTTCCTCGTGGGAAGGACACACGTTTCTTGGCTTGGAAAGAACAGCACATGTAAACTGTGGAAGGAGAGGGAAAATATCCAAGTACCATCAGCTTAAGCCCTTATTAAGGTGTTATGATGGGAGACCATTCCCGGAATGTTTTTTTTCTGCAGGGAGCCAGGGGCTAAAAGATGTGTAAGTTAGATAGAGGCGGTGAGTCAGAGCTCCCCTTGCTCAGGTATGCAGACACTGTTCAAATTCCGAACTGATGGGAACCAGGTGTGCTAGTCAGGGGACAGGATGCAAGGACTGCGCATCGGGGCCGCTGAGCTCAGGCGCTATCTTGGAAATCTGGGTTTAGCATTTGGGATGGAGAGGAGCAGTTGGGAGCTAAGGCCTTAGCCGAGGCAGTAGGAGTTTTTCAGTTCTTCGGTGCCTTTCACAAAACCTGTTTGGGTGAAGGAGAGCAAGGAGACTGGTGACCTTCACCTCAGAGGCTGAAGCTTACGGCCAGGAGCAGAGACCTGAGTCCCCGCCAAGGGTCAGGGAAGGAGGCTGGGGGTGCAGACTGGGATTGGGGTTACCCTGGAGGCAGGGGCGAGGGTCTTGCTTGTCTGGGGGTCACTGTAAGCCTTTTAGATTCCAGTGCAGCCCTTTGCGGGGAGGGGCCAACTAGATACTGCATGAGATTGAATTGCCCTGAATGGGGTGGGGTGGTGGTTTGGATTTACAGTAAATAAAGACAAGGATTTTTCCCTTTAAAAAAAAAAACAAAAACAGGGCACACTTAGGTGAGTTTTGACACACATGCCCCTGTGAAACCATCATCACAGTCGAGATGATGAACATACACATTGTCTGCCAGAGTGTCCTCGAGCCACTTTGTAATCATCCACCTCCTACCCAGTCCCTATGATGAATGATCTGCTGGTTCTTCACATGTCTGTCTTAGCATAATTTTTTTTCAAAGTTCATCCATATTGTAGCATGTATTAGTACCTCATTCTTTTCTATTGCCAAATACTGCCATTGTTTGGATATACCACTTTGTATTTATCCATTCATGAGTTGATGGACATTTGGGTTGTTTCCACTGTTTGGCTATTTGGAGTAAGACTGCTGTGAGCATTCATTTAAGTGGTCAAATTTATTGACATAATATTGTTCATAATATTTCTGTCCAGGTGCTGTGGCTCATGCCTGTAATCCCAGCACTTTGGGAGGCCGAGGTGGGTGGATCACCTGAAGTCAGGAGTTCGAGATCAGCCTGGCCAACATGGTGAAACCCCATCTCCATTAAAAATACAAAAAAAATTAGCTGGTCATGGTGGTCCGTGCCTGTGGTCCCAGCTGCTAGGGAGGCTGAAGCAGGAGAATTGCTTAAACCCAGGAGACAGAGGTTGCAGTGAGCCGAGATCGTGCCACTGCACTCCAGCCTCCTGGGTGACAGAGCAAGACTTCGTCTCAAAAAAAAAAACACCAAAAAACAAAAAACTGTAATTTTTTTTAAAATTATACTTTAAGTTCTGGGATACATGTATAGGACATGCAGGTTTGTTACATACGTATACATGTGCCATGGTGGTTTGCTGCACCCGTCAACCCATCCTCTAGGTTTTAAGCTCTGCATGCATTATTTGTCCTAATACTATCCCACCTCTTGCCCCCAACCCCTGACAGGCCCCAGTGTGTGATGTTCCCCTCCCTGTTTCCACGTGTTCTCATTGTTCAGCTCCCACTTATGAGTGAGAACATGCGGTGTCTGGTTTTCTGTTCCTGTGTTAGTTTGCTGAGAATGACGGTTTCCAGCTTCATCCATGTCCCTGCAAAGGACGTGAACTCATTCCTTTTTATGGCTGCGTAGTATTCCATGGTGTATATGTGCCATATTTTCTTTATCTAGTCTATCATTGATGGGCATTTGGGTTGGTTCCAAGTCTTTGCTATTGTGAATAGTGCTGCAAAAGAAGACATTTTTGCGGCCAAAACAATATGAAAAAAAGCTCATCATCACTGGTCATTAGAGAAATGCAAATCAAAACCACAATGAGATACCATCTCACACCACTTAGAATGGCAATCATTAAAAAGTTGGGCCGGGCGCGGTGGCTCAAGCCTGTAATCCCAGCACTTTGGGAGGCCGAGACGGGCGGATCACGAGGTCAGGAGATGAAGACCATCCTGGCTAACATGGTGACACCCCGTCTCTACTAAAAAATACAAAAAACTAGCCGGGCGACGTGGTGGGCGCCTGTAGTCCCAGCTACTCGGGAGACTGAGGCAGGAGAATGGCGTAAACCCGGGAGGCGGAGCTTGCAGTGAGCTGAGATCCGGCCACTGCACTCCAGCCTGGGCGGCAGAGCGAGACTCCGTCTCAAAAAAAAAATAAAAAATAAAAAATAAAAAGTCGGCCGGGCGCAGTGGCTCAAGCCTGTAATCCCAGCACTTTGGGAGGCCGAGATGGGCGGATCACGAGGTCGGCAGATCGAGACCATCCTGGCTAACACGGTGAAACCCCGTCTCTACTAAAAAATACAAAAAACTAGCCGGGCGAGGTGGCGGGCGCCTGTAGTCCCAGCTACTTGGGAGGCTGAGGCCGGAGAATGGCGTGAACCCGGGAGGCGGAGCTTGCAGTGAGCTGAGATCCGGCCACTGCACTCCAGCCTGGGCGACAGAGCGAGACTCCGTCTCAAAAAATAATAATAATAAATAAATAAATAAATAAATAAATAAATAAATAAATAAAAAGTCAGGAACCAGCAGATGTGGAGAAATAGGAATGCTTGTACACTGTTGGTGGGAGTGTCAATTAGTTCAACCATTGTGGAAGACAATGTGGTGATTCCTCAAGGATCTAGAACCAGAAATCCCATCTGACCCAGCAATCCCTGCTGAGACCAGCTCGGTTTTGGAGACCCTAACCCAGCGGCACTAGAGGAATTAAAGACACACACACAGAAATATAGAGTGTGGAGTGGGAAACCAGGGGTCTCATGGCCTTCAGAGATGAGAACCTTGAACAGAGATTTACCCACATATTTATTGACAGCAGGCCAGTCAAAACATTGTGTTCAGAATTGGTGAGTTCTTGGTCTTGCTGACTTCGAGAATGAAGCCGCGGACCCGGTGAGTGTTACAGTTCATAAAGGTGGCGCGTCCAGAGTTGTTCGTTCCTCCCATCTGGAGTTGTTCGTCCCTCCTGGTGGGTTCGTGGTCTCGCTGGCTTCAGGACTGAAGCTGCAGACCTTCACGGTGAGTGTTACAGCTCATAAAGGCAGCACGGACCCAAAGACTGAACAGCAGCAAGATTTATTGCAAAGTGCTAAGGAACAAAGCTCCCACAGAGTGGAAGGGGACCCAAGCAGGTTTCCGCTGCTGGCTCAGGTGGCCTGCTTTTGTTCCCTTATCTGGCCCCACCCACATCCTGCTGATTGGTCCGTTTTACAGGGAGCTGATTGGTCCGTTTTACAGAGAGCTGATTGGTCCATTTTGACAGAGTGCTGATTGGTGCATTTACAAACCTTTAGCTAGATAGAGAAGTTCTCGAAGTCCCCACCTGTCCCAGAAGCCCAGCAGGCTTCACCTCTCACTGGCACTTGCCGCAGGACTTTGCGGCACCTAGCCCGGGCACTCTGGCAGCCCAGAGGGAGCTCATCCCAGACAATCAAGAGGAAAAAAGGGGAAGTAAGAAAGAGACGGAGACCTGCAATTGTGGCCAACGACCCTGCAAAGAGGGAAGGGCAGTCCATGCATGGGACCCAGCCTCCAATCAAGTCCAGCAGGCACCAGCCAGCCGTGCCAACTGTGGGGCCTGTCAAGCCCATGCCCACCCGGAACCCGCACTGGCCCACGAGTGCCACACACAGCCCCAGCTCCTGCCCGCACCGCTCCCTCTGCACCTCCCTGCGAGCAGAGGGAGCCAGCTCTGGCCTCAGCCAGACCCAGAGAGGGGCCCCCACAGCGCAGCAGCAGGCTGAAGGGCTCCTTTAGCGTGGCCAGAGTGGAGGCTGAGGCCAAGGAGGCACTGAGAGTGAGCAAGGGCTGCTAGCACATTGTCACCTCTCAATCCCCCCTATAAACAGGACACCCCAACTGCTGTTGGGGATTTGGCCAATGACTGCTCTAGCTACTTCCTGCTGGATAGGGGCAAAGAAGGGGCCCTACAGTTGTAGAGTCCTCCAGAGGGGAATTCTTTAGGTCAATGGAAGGGCCAGCAGGTCGGTCCAGGGGTCCTCGGTAGAAGTTGTTAGTTGAACTCATTTGGGGTTCCATTTGTTAGGCCCTCTGTAGCTTGATGGCCTTGATTCTAGAGGAAACAACTTTGACAAGCAGGTTAAACACAGGATCCAAAGGCAAGTAACAGCAAGATGGTCACCATGGGACCTAGAAAGGGGAGAAGCCATGTTGCCCAACTCCAGAGGTTGGTATAAGAGTTCGAAAGATGTTGTCTGATTTCAGAAGCCTTTTCCTGTAAACGCCGGGTGGCATCTCGTACTATCCCTGACTGGTTAGTGTAAAAACACTCTTCTCCTAAGAAGGTGCAGTGTCCTCCTTTCTCAGCAGTGAGGGGGTCCAGGCTTCAGCGGTTTTGGAGTCACTGCTGCCAAAGGGTCTATTTGGCAGTGTAGTTACTATCCTTACTGGATAGATTTTGTTATTTCTTGCAAACTGTCTGAGAAATCCTTTGAGAGTGTGTGGTAGTAGGATAATAAAGTAGATAAACTGGCTATTCTGGCTCCTGTAGCAGAAGCCATTCCTAACCCTATAAATGGGGGTATTAGTTGTATGGCTCTGTGCTGACGGACTTGAGCTTTGAGGGATACTGATAGGGTCTGCTTTCCTGGGGCAATGTTAATGTTGGGACTTAGAAAGACTAAGGTGCAGGTGCTTGTCCAGTTAGTGAGGAGGCAAATATAGGTCGAAGATCCATGTAAGTAGAATATGCCTTGGCTGGGTAGACAGAAATTTACCCTGGCTTTTAAAGGAATAAGGTACACTGTTTTTTCTTTACTACTTCCATCTCTCTTTCTTCTCTTTGACTTCTTCTTTGTTTCTCTCTTCCTCTCTCTCTCTGACTTTCTGCCTCTATCTCTTCCTCTCTCTGTCTTTCTCTCTCTCTATTTCTCTCTGTCTCTCTCTTTGTCTCTCTGTTTCCTCCTCTCTCTGTCTTTCTCTGACTTTCTATCTCTTTCTCTCTTTCTTTCTGCCGGTCTTTCCCTGCCTCTGCCAGCCACTTATGCTGCTGTTCTCCTCTCTCCTTCCCCTTTTGATGGCTTCGGCAGTGTAAGACTGCCACCTCTTTGGGTATTTGCACTGCATGCAATAAATCCATGGTTTCCTTGTGGTATTTGCTGGGGGTTCCCCCAGAGGTTAGAAACTCCCTTTCTTTCCAAATTGCAGCATGGGCATGTAGGATTAGATAAGCATACTTGCTATCTGTATTCACATTTATTCTTTTTCCCTTTCCCAGTTCTAAGGCTCAGGTAAGTGCCACTAGTTCTGCTAACTGGGCACTGGTCCCTGGGGGGAAAGGCTTACTTTCAAGTACATCACTAACTGTGGCATAACCTGCCCTTCGTATCCCATTCTCCACAAATGAACTTCCATCGGTATACAGGTTAAGGTCAGGATTCGCTAAGGGGACTTCTAAGAGATCCTCTCGGGCGGCATAAGTCTGGACTATAATTTGTTGGCAGTCATGCTCGATTGGCTCCCCATCCTCTGGGAGAAAAGTGGCAGGGTTAAGGGCCACACAGGTACATATTTGAAGCACCGGTCCCTCAAGTAGTAGCGCCTGGTATCTAAGTAGGCGGTTGTCTGATAGTGTAAACTTCCTTTGGCACCTAGTATGCCCATGAGTAGTCCAGACAGTGAGAACATTTCCTTGTATTATTCTGATAGCCTCAAACACTAAGACGGCCACCGCCGCAACTACCCGTAAACAGTGAGGCCAGCCTTTTGCTACTACATCAATTTCCTTACTTAGGTATGCCACTGGTTGTGGGGTTGTCCCACGAGGCTGAGCAAGGACTCCAAAAGCTATCACTGCTCTATCTCTGATGTATAAAGAGAATTTTTGTCCTGTGGGAAGGCTTAAAACTGGAGCTTAAAACTAGGGCCTGCTTTAAGGTTTTGAAAGTTGTTTATGCCTCTGGTTCCCATTCTACTAGATGAGTATTTGCCCTCTGGGTTTCCTTGATTAGAGTATAGAGGGGCCTGGCTATCTCGCTGTATCCGGATCCATAGTCGGGAAAAGCCGGTGATTCCAAGGAACCCTCACAACTGTTTTAATGTCTTAGGGTGAGGATAAGCCGGTATAGGCTGTATTCGTTCCTTGCTGAGGGCCCTGATCCCTCTGGCTAAGATTAGGTCTAGATATTTGACCTCCTGAAGGCAAAGCTGGGCCTTCGACCTAGACACCTTGTACCCTTGATTAGCTAGAAAGTTCAAGAGATCTAGAGTAGCCTGCTGGCATGAGGCTTCCGAACTGGTAGCCAAAAGTAACTCATCCACATACTGAAGGACCAGAGTGCCTGGACTTGAGAAATGGCCTAGATCTTGGGCCAGTGCCTGACCAAAGAGTGAGGGCTATCCCTAAACCCTTGGGGCTAGAACGTCCACGTTAAGTTGGGACTTGTGGTCTGTGGGATCCTCCAGATTTACAGAACCATGAGCCCTGTTTTCTCTATTTCAGTGTATTTTCTGGATGTAAACTCTGAATTGGAAGCTGGGCCATGTGATAACATCCATAGGCCCTAGGTACTCTAATTTCCAAAACCCCATTCTGTCATACAGCAGATGACATCCATGTGCATCTATATTCAGCCTGTGCATCCATGTTCTACATTGTTTGTACACTCATATATATAATCTTAATGATATATAAGCATTATGAAATAACTTTGCGTTTGAAATCATACATCCACCTCTACAATTTTCTTTTTCTTCTTCTTCTTCTTCTTTTTTTTTTTTTTTTTTTTTGAGACAGAGCCTCCTTGTCGCCCAGGCTGGAGTGTAATATTGTGATCTCGGCTCATTAGAACCTCTGCCTCCTGGGTTTAAGCAATTGTCCTGCCTCAACCTCCCAAGTAGCTGGGATTACAGGTGCCTGCCACCATGCCTGGTTAATTTTTCTTTTGTTTTTTGTTTTGTTTTGTTTGAGATGGAGTCTTGCTCTGTCGCCCAGGCCGGAGTGCAGTGGTGCAATCTCGGCTCACTGCAATCTCCGCCTCCCAGGTTCAAGGAATTCTCCCGTCTCAGCCTCCCAAGTAGCTGGGACTATAGGTGCACACCATGACGCCAGGCTAATTTTTGTATTTTTAGTAGAGACGGGGTTTTACCATATTGGTCAGGCTGGTCTCGAACTCCTGACCTCAGGTGATCCATCCACCTCGGCCTCCCAAAATGTTGGGATTGCAGGCATGAGCCACCATGCCCAGCCGAATTTTTTTGTATTTTTAGTAGAGGTGGTGTTTTGCCATGTTAACCAGGCTGGTCTCGAACTCCCGTCCTCAAGTGATCTGTCCACCTCGACCTCCTGACTTGCTGGATTACAGGTGCTTTACAATTTTCTTACAACATTTTGAAACCAAAGTCCTTTTTGAAGTCTCAAGCATTTTTGTAAATTTTTGAAAAAGCTAGAGGGCTGGGTGTGGTGGCTAATGCCTGCAATCCCAGCACTTTGGGAGGCCGAGGCAAGAGGATTGCTTGAGCCCAGGAGTTTGAGGCTAGCCTGGGCAACATAGTGAGAGCCCACCTCTTGAAAAAAAAAAAAATGCTAGGGGACCTGGGAATGTGGACACACCTCATGGATAGAGGCCCCTGATTTGAAATCTTGGTCTGTGGTGTCATAGCTAGCATTGGCTGAACTCCTGCTGAGGAGCAGATGTTGTGTGAGGTACTGGGGAGAGGGAGGCAAATACAAAGAGAGCTCACAGTGCAACAGAGGAGACATAGACAGCCAGTTGAGATGGAATCTGATCAGTACCATGGGAGCACACAGAGGACACTCAGTCCTCCCATGCAGATCCAGATGTGTGATAGACCAAGTGGAGAAGCCACCAGAGAAGGGTCTTGACTGCCAAGCCAATGAGTTTAGACTTCCTGTAGAGATGAGGAAGTCGTGGAGGGTTTTTAAGCCAAGGAGTGGCGGGATGCTAGCTGCATTACCGGTTGCTGCGTAGAGGACTTCAAATGGTGGTCTCTCCCCGTGTTCCTTGCGCCTTTGAGGTGATTCAGCAGTGGCATTCAGCACCCCCACCCCAACTTCAGCCAGAATGTCTCTGCTGTTATCCATGTTGTACACTGGGGTTTCACAGAAATGCTTCATTTGGAAAACGTAGAATGTGAACTCCTTGAGGACAGTCTTTTCGTTCACTAAGGAACCAAGTATTGGCCCTGAGTAAGTGCTCAATAAATATTTGATGAGTTAGTATGAATATGTGATGCAGGGAATTGATTTGAGTGTTGGCATAGTTTGGATTATTATTCAACAATTACTTACCCTGCTACCAGTTCCACTGTGGCAGAGCACACTTTCCTGGACTAGATGTTAGTCTTGGCTGTGTAATTTGCTGTGGCAATGGAATGTCAGTGGATGTGATGTGAGCAGAGACTTGAAATGTGCTCGTATAGTTGGATTTATTCCTTTATGTTCCTGTGTTTCGCATTAAGAATATGCCTTCGGGCTGGGCACGGTGGCTCACGCCTGTAATCCCAGCACTTTGGGAAGCCAAGGCAGGTGGATCACTTGAGGCCAGGAATTCAAGACCAGCCTGGCGAAACCCCATCTCTACCAAAAATAGAAAAATTAGCTGGGCGTGGTGGCACAGGCCTGTCATCCCAGCGACATGGGAGGCTGAGGCAGGAGAATGGCGTGAACCCGGGAGGCGGAGCTTGCAGCGAGCCGAGATCGCGCCACTGCACTCCAGCCTGGGAGACAGCAAGACTCCGTCTCACAAAAAAAAAAAAAAGAAAAAAAAAAAGAAAAAATATGCCTTCATGAGCTGCTGACTAGAGAATAGGATGTGGACCTTAGCTGCAGCTTGACAAATGGGTACACCTGTGTAACCACCCACACTCACTCTATACAGTGTTTTCCAAGTCCTCAGAAGTTCCTTGTGCACCTTAAAAGGAAAATTTCCCCATCCCTTGCCCCAAGCAAGCTTTAATTTGCTTTCAGTAACTACAGATTAGTTTTGACTGCTCTAAAATGTTATATAAAAGGAATCACGTGGTAACTTTTGCATCCGAATTCTTTCATCCACATTTTTGATATACCGCGTGTTACTCTGTGTGTCAGTAGTTTGTTACGTGTTATGGTTGAGGAGCATTTCATTTGTGGATATAGCATATTATCTTCAGATAATATGCTATTGGCCGTTTATATATCTTTTTTTTCTTTGCCTTGCTTCTTGTTTTTGTTTGTTTGCTTGTTTTTGTGTTTTTGTTTTTGGTTTTGTTTGGAGACGGAGTCTTGCTGTGTCACCCAGACTGGCGTGCAGTGGCACGATCCCGGCTCACTGCAACCTCTGCCTCCTGGGTTCAAGTGATTCTCGTGCCTCAGTCTCCTGAGTAGTTGGGATTACAGGCACCCACCACCATCCATTTGCATGTTATAGATATTTGGATTCTTTGCGGGTTTTTGCTATTTTGAATATAGTCTGAATGTACGAGGTATTGTGTGAACAGATTTATTATTTCTCTTGAGTAAATAGAGCATTTTTTTTTTTTTTTTTTTTTTTTTTGAGATGGAGTCTCGCTCTGTCACCCAGGCTGGAGTGCAGTGGCCGGATCTCAGCTCACTGCAAGCTCTGCCTCCCGGGTTTACGCCATTCTCCTGGCTCAGCCTCCCGAGTAGCTGGGACTACAGGCGCCCACCACCACGCCCGACTAGTTTTTTGTATTTTTCAGTAGAGACGGGGTTTCACCGGGTTACGAGATCAGGAGATCGAGACCATCCTAGCATTCTTTTCTTCTCTGTGAGGGAGATACTCCAAGACTCCAGTGGATGCCTGAAACTATGTTTTCCCTATACATGCATACCTATGATAAAGTCTAATTTATAAGTTAGACACAGTGAGAGTAATAAACAACAACTCATAATAAAATAGAGCAATTATAACAATATACTGTAATACAAGTACAATAAGAGTGACTTGAACACAAGCCTGGGGATTCTGCAACAGTCAGTCTGATTGCCAAGATGGCTACTGAGCAATGGGCAAGTAGTGTATACAGCGTGGAGACGCTACCCAAAGGGATGGTTCATGTCCCCAGTGGGACAGAGCAGGATGGCGTGAGATTTTTATCATGCTACTCAGAGCAGTGTGCAATTTAAAACTTACAAATTGTTTATTCCTGAGATTTTCTATTGAGTATTTTTATTTATTTATTTTGAGGCGGAGTTTCGTTCTTATTGCCCAGGCTGGGGTGCAATGGCGTGGTCTTGGCTCACTGCAACCTCCGCCTCCTGGGTTCAAGTGATTCTCTTGCCTCAGCCTCCCAAGTAGCTGGGATTGCAGGCACCTGCCACTATGCCTAGCTAATTTTTTTGTATTTTTAGTAGAGACAAGGTTTCACCATGTTGGCCACGCTGGTCTCCAACTCCTGACCTCAGGTGATCCTCCCACCTCAGCCTCCCAAAGCGCTGGGGATTAAAGGCATGAGCCACCACGCCCAGTCTCTGTTGAGTATTTTTGAACTACAGTTGACCATGGGTAACCGAAACCAATGAAAGCAAAACTGCAGGTAAGAGGGAACTACTATGCAAGGGAGTAGAATTGTTGAATAAAATGCTACTTGCATTCTTACTTGTATGGGAAACTACAAAACTATTTTCAAAAATGGTTGTTCCATTTGACATTCACACCACCTGTTATTGCCAGTCTGTAAATTTGTTCATTCTCAAAGGTGTGTAATGACGTCTCATTGTGATTTTAATTTGTATTTCCTTAATGACTAATAACATTGGGCATCTTTTCTGGTCCTACTGGCCGTTTTCATATCTTTTTTTCTTTGCCTTGCTTCTTGTTTTTGTTTGTTTGTTTGCTTGTTTTTGTGTTTTTGTTTTGAGACAGAGTCTTGCTATGTCACCCAGACTGGAGTGCAGTGGCACGATCCCGGCTCACTGCAACCTCTGCCTCCTGGGTTCAAGTGATTCTCGTGCCTCAGTCTCCTGAGTAGTTGGGATTACAGGCACCCACCACCATGCCCAGCTAATTTTTTGTATTTTTAGTAGAGATAGGTTTTCACTATGTTGGCCAGGCTGGTCTTGAACTCCTGATTTCAAATGATCCACTTGCCTCAACCTCCCAAAGTGCTGGGATTACAGGTGTGAACCACGACACCTGGGCTGGTTGCTTATTTTCTTAACAATGGGTTATAAAATTTCCTATATATCCTGTATACAAGTCCGTTGTGTTACTAGTATTGTATTCCAGTCAGGGGCCTGCCTATTTGTTTTCATAAAGATGTCTTATAAAGAGGAGAAGTTAAAACTTTTTGGTGGAAGCAAATTTATTGTTTTCTTTGCAATTCATGCTTGTGTGTTATATCTAAGAAATGTATGCCTATCGCAAGATTGCAAAGAGATTCTTCTCTGTTTTTTTCTATAAGTTGTGTGTGTTTATTATTTATTGCATATGAATATCCACTTGTCCCAGCACCATTTGTCATAGAGTTTATGCTTTCCCCATTGAAATACTTTGGCAGTGTCTCAGTGTTGACCATGCACATGTGGGCCAACCTCTGATTTCTATATCTGTTCCATTGGCCTATGTGTTTATCCTTATGCCAATCCTATACTCCTTTGATTACTATGGTTTTACTGTGAGTCTGATTATCTTTGTAGCTTAATTGGAGTGTTTAAACCATTACATTTAATAAAATTATAGATATGGTTTGTTTTGCTCCTTTTCTCCTCTTTTTCTGTCTTCTTTTGGATTACTTGAGCATTTCTTTATAGTTCCATTTTACCTCCACATTGTTCTGTAAGCTCTACTTCTCAGATTTATTTTTATATTAATTGCACTTGGGTTTACAATATACATAATTAATTTACCATAGTCTACCTTCATATGATATTTACTACTTCATCTATTGCATATCTCTCAATAATACACTTTCCTCTTCTCTCCTATGCGTTACTGTTGTCATACATATTTTATAAACCTCACAATCCAGTATTATTATATATGCGTTAAACAGTGTCTCTCACAGAAATTTAAAAGTCTGACAAATTTTTAAAATATTTACCTAAATATTTACTATCCGAGGCTTTTCATTCCTTTGAATCATTTACTTCTGCCCAAAGAACTTTCTTCAACATTTCATATCATGTAGGTCTGACGGCAACAAATTCTCTCAGCTTTTGTTTGTGTGAAATCATCTTTTTCTGTCATTTGTGAAAATTGTTTTCCCTGGCTACCTAATTCTATATTGAGTTTCCTTCAGTACTTTATAGATGTCTTTTCATTGCCTTACCCTTTGCTTGGTTTCTGAACAGAGGTCTCCAGTTATTATGAGGCTTATTTCTCTGTACATGATATGCCTTTATTTCTGGATCCTGGATAGTGACCATGGCAGGGGCAGGGTGTGGCACATCCAGTGGTGGTGGTGGTGGTGGTGGTGGTGATGGTGATGATGGTGGTGGTGGTGGTGGTGATGGTGGTGATGGTGGTGGTGGTGGTGATGGTGGTGTTGGTGATGGTGATGGTGGTGGTGGTAGTGATGGTGGTGGTGGTGAGGGTGCTGGCAGTGGTGGTGATGGTGGTGGTGGTGGTGGTGATAGTGGTGATGGTGGTGGTGGTGGTGATGGTGGTGTTGGTGATGGTGATGGTGGTGGTGGTAGTGATGGTGGTGGTGGTGAGGGTGCTGGCAGTGGTGGTGATGGTGGTGGCGGTGGTGGTGATGGTGATGGTGGTGATGGTGTTTTTTGTGATGGTGGTGATGGTGATTGTGTTGGTGATGGTGGTGGTGATGGTGTTGGTGATGTGCATGGTGGTGATGGTGATGGTGATGATGGTGGTGGTGGTGGTGATGGTAGTGGTGATGGTGATGGTGGTGACGGTGTTGTTTGTGATTGTGGTGATGGTGATGATGGTGGTGGTGGTGATGGTGGTGGTGGTGGTGATGGTGTTGCTGATTGTGGTGATGGTGGTGGTGGTGATGCTGATGAATGTGGTGGTGGTGGTGGTGGTGGTGATGCTGATGAATGTGGTGGTGATGGTGGTGGTGTGATGGTGGTGGTGGTGGTGGTG